>NC_142784.1:30420982-30584732 GCF_988280905.1 Pimephales promelas
TCCTTTTATTTCAGTGACTGAAAACATGTTGGCCATTCAAGTCATTTTCTGTATGAGTTGCATTGTTGTATAGTGTTATCCTTCATTTAAATAGTCCTGTGGTGTGACACATTTTGAAAGTATGGATATTTCATATCCTTTCATATCCTCTCTACTTTAAAACAAGGTCATAAAAGGGCATGGATAATAATTACACAAAAATTAAACTAGTCTTAGATGGAGAATGGCATGTTGCACTGCAAGAGACTAGTCAAAGGGGTTTGCAGTTTTATTGCAAGAACAATAAAATAGGTGTTGCAACTTAAAACCGGTAGTACTTCAAAAGTCAGTGCATACTTGCTATTATGCCCACTGCAGACGAGTGAAGGGTGTAGTCAAGGAAGTGTGGTTTAATGCTCTCATGATGTGGCCTCTGATGGCTTTAACATCTGCTCAGCTGTGTGTGTTTGTGTGTGCACTTTAGATATGGTCAAAAAGCTTGTTGCAGGAATGAATTTAAAGGCAGCTATTATCTGCATGTAGAGTTAATAACAGTTTCAGCTTCTGTCTGACTGGGGTAAATTACATGTTGCTTGCTGGTGCTGTGTGTAGTGTTGTCGGTTTGTGTTTCAACAGACTTTTGGTATGGTTTTGCTTGCAATACGTTTATAAAAGGGAAACCAGCACTGTGGGGGTTTCATTATCGTGTTTGTTTTGAGTGCTTGTAACATCTCACTTGTTGAAAGTCAATGCAACTTTACTAATGTTGTGTTATCTGTATGTGTGCTATATTAAGTTTCTGTTGCTCTTGATTTCCCAGGTGGATGTATGGCTGATGGACAGGTGTCCGAACCAATCACAGGACAATGCTGGCACGGAGCCGTTTCATCGTGGTGCTGGTGGTGGGTGCGCTGCTGGCGGTGCTGAGTTTCAGCTTGCAGTATTGTAAGTGTGTGTGAACCACAATAAATGGTTTCAGTCACGTTTCCTCTGTATGAGCTAACAGCTATTCATACATACTCTAATGTTTCCCTGGGGACTGTGGTGTATGTATGTTTAGTGTGTCAGGTGGGAATTTAACCTCCGCTGGATTGTATTTACATTCTAGGGGATGTGCCTGTGTG
Source organism: Pimephales promelas (assembly GCF_988280905.1). Taxonomy (NCBI): domain Eukaryota; kingdom Metazoa; phylum Chordata; class Actinopteri; order Cypriniformes; family Leuciscidae; genus Pimephales; species Pimephales promelas. The sequence continues at coordinate 30,422,086 of NC_142784.1, forward strand.
TGTATGTGTGTTTTGTGCGCTTGCCTTCCAGTGGGAATATGGTCTCAATTAGACCGAATTCAACACAATAAACAAAGGTGAAGTGCTATATCATGGATTTTTTTCCCTGTTTCAGTAGAACACATTTTTTTAATTAGCCAATAAAACAAATAAAAAAGACAAAGCGTGTCTATATACTCTTTCAAAATCACACGGTGGCACACTATGGAAATACCATTTGTTTGAAAACCTTGGTTTTATCATGCTAGGTGTCACAATCACTAGCTGGCTGTCCCGAACTACATCGTTACTTGTTGATTATCCTTTCAATACACTGCTCAGTTTGGATCCTCAACCCTGTGTCAGAGCAGTTTCTTGACAAAAGACATGGATGGATCCAGCTAGGGATGCACCGATATGAAAATTTTGGCCGATAACCGATAATTCTTTATATTTGAAAGCCGATAACCGATATATCGGCCGATAAACTTAAATCCAAATTTTGATCTACTGTAATTTTGAGAGCCTGATTACAAAAACAAAAGTCTCACAATTAAATCCATGTCCATGTTATAGTGTTGTATAGCCGATATGACAGATTTGCGCTGCACATGTTGTACCGAACCATATTTTCATTTTTTGAAGAGATTTCAATCATATTTCAAGAAATTCAAAAACATAAACAACAAGTGTCTCAGCTGAAGGGAATAATACATTATTTATCGGCTTTAATATATCAGCCACATTTTCTTACCAGGCCGATAACGATAACATTAAAAATGAACATATATCGGCCGATACCGATATGCTGGCCGATATATCGTGCATCCCTAGATCCAGCAGAGGAAATTCGGTTCCTAGATACTGAACAGTTCTGTGATCTCGTCGACCGGCTAAACTGAAATGGTAAATGGACTGCATTTATATAGCGCTATCACAGACCCAGTGGCCACCAAAGTGCTTTACATTTTGCCTCACATTCACCCATTCACTCACTCATTCATACACCGACGACGGTGTCAGCCATGCAAGGCCATCCGGCTTGTTGGGAGCATGGACACCTCGACACTTGGTCAGGTGGACACCGGGGATTGAACCACCAGCTTTTTGGTTTGTAGACAATCTACATGAACCACTGAGCCACTGCCGCCCCGCTGAAGATGCTGTTTTTAAAGGGATAGTTCACTTTGAAATTCATTTTTGATATGTTTTAGCTTACCTCAATGGCATCCAAGATGTAGGTGTCTTTGTTTCCACAGTATTTTAAATTTTGACATTTTTCGGTCAAACCGGCGTTGTCTGTCAGTCATTACATGCAGGTTTAGGGGGTCCACCTCAAAGAGCATGCACAGAGAAATCAAAATTAAACATGATTTAATGACTCGTAAATGTAAGTACACATTGATGGCCTAAGACACGAAACGAGCGGTTTGTGTGAGAAAACAAACAGTATTTATATCGTTTTTACCTCTTGTAACCACAGCCATGTCCAAGTGACCTGAATCAGTTGTCCAATTGAACCAAACTGAACCGTGTCCAATGTGCCGCAGGGCAGTGTTGTAGTACTCGAGACTCGGACTCGGTCTCGAGACCATATTTTATTGGTCTTGGTCTTGTCATGGACTCGTGTCCATTTGGACTCGGAATTGACTCGTACTCGAACATTTTTTTTTTAGGACTCGGAATTATTCCCGAGTCCACTCGAGTTCAATTAAAAATATTTTTCATGATTATTAATGCATGTTAATAAAATATTTCTTTAAATTGATTGACACGCCCAGTGATTGGTGATTTTCTAGTGCGCAACTGCGCATGACAAATTGTAATAAAATTACTTTTAACACTACCTACTATGTGGCCTTTTTACCCTAAACTGATCATATTTTTAAACTCTAAGTAAATTCAGTAAAAAAAAAAAAAAAAAAAAAGGATTTCTCTAAGTAAATAAAAGTCAATTAGGTAATCAACCCTCACTGATCTCGGTCTCGACTCGGACTCGACCGTCTCTGGTCTCGGACTCGACTCGGACTCGACTCTCTATGGACTCGGTCTTGACTCGGACTCGACTCTCTCTGGTCTCGGTGTCAACTCGGACTCGAGTGAGGTGGTCTCGACTACAACACTGCCGCAGGGGGTGATCACTTGCGCGTGTTCGTCATTCAGTGTTTACACAGAGATTTCACTGTGAAGATCTAAACATAGGGGTGTAACAATATATGGTGCCACAATATATCGCAATACATAAATGCAACAATACGTATCGTGGATAGTGACGATACGTATTGTGGATAGTTCCCCCAAAGTAAAAATTACTGTGTGAGAAAAAAAAAAAATTTTTGAGTTTTTTTTTTTAAGACTTCATTAAACTACTATATATAATGTTCATGTTGATTATAATGTATAATAATGCAATGGGGGAATATTTGTGGGTCCTGATAATGCTAAATGTCTGATGTAACCAGTAAAAAGTGGCTGACATTATTTTAAATATATCTATCTAGTCAGTGACAGAGCACTAGCATATTCGTCTAAAATTATTCTGTATTTTCAGTTTCAGAATCATGAATATTGTTGTTCTGGTGTCACCACTGTCCCTGGGTTACAAGCAGCAAGTCCAAACCTATTCATTAAAACCCACAAAGTAATATCAAAGTTAGCATTTTAATCAACAGTACATTTTTTGTAACCTTTCACCATATGTCTTGGAGTATCGCAATAATATCGTATCGTGAGTTCAGTATCGTGATATGTATCGAATCGTGACATGAGGGTATCGTTACACCCCTAATATGTAGATATACAGGAAATCATAATGGAAGATGATTTCGATATATCTAAATATGTTTAGTGAAAGGTAAAACTTCCGAAATCTCTGTGTAAACAATGAGTGACGTATATGCACAAGCGATCACTTCCGGCGGAACGTTGGACGTTGGAAAAAAAATCATTGGATAGGGAAAGCTCTGGCTTTGTGTGGATGTGGCCTAAGACAAGTACTATCTAAACTCTCTCTGACCCCATTTACATGAGCTTGTTTAGTTGGGGCTTGCCAGCTGACACATGGATGATACTTTACAGACGGTTGGTTTAGACAGTCTAAATGCAGTCTCTAGAATCATATCATGTTTACATGATATATTTTTAAGACTTCAAACCGAGCAGTCAAAAAAAGCCGGAAGTCCCAAAGTCATTAGTGAGAATATGATTCGCAGACGAGAAATGTTTATGTATTTTTATAATGGTTTTATAATGGTATAAGGGTCAGTTAGATTGGCTTTTTGAGACAGATTATTCCCAGATTAGACCCCAGTGTCCCACGTCCTTGACTGAAAATCCTCGTTCGCAGAGGAATGCGGTTATATACATCTTAGAAACCAGTCCCGCAGATTATACATTTCATGTCACTGTGACAGCTGCAGGGAAATCCTGCTAATTTAGTCGTTTAACAACACAGATGGTAAGAATTTGCAAATCCAACTCAAATGAAACCAAACATGGCATTTTTTTGGGATAAGGTAAATAGGGATTGGTCAGTGATACTCTTAATATCCACCCTCTGCATCCCACATCCAATCACAGCTCAGTCTGAGCAACAGGATCTACCTGGCCAGTATACGAGAACCAAGTTTTTGGGGAAAGAAAGAATGTTGTGACAGTTGGTCGGTGTGGTATTAGTCCCGCCCCTCCTCCACTGTGATTGGACGGGTGGGTAAAAAGTGACAGTGATGAGCGCCGCGTTTTATCCAAAGTTGAACATTTTTCAACTCTCGGCGACCAGTAGAAAACGCTCGGCGCTTCAGCGTGAAAAAAACGCTCAGCTCGTCGTTACGCTCATGGCGTTTAAAAAACACGGCACTCCCATTGAAAACAATTGAAAACGAACGCCAGGTGCGTGGAAAACCGTTTTTAGCCCGCTGAAAACGCTAGACGCTCTGCTGAAGACGCCGTGCTTTTGGCGTTTGAGAGCGTTTTGGCAGCGCAGTGTTTTTTCCGTTGAGACGCTTCGTTGCTATGATACAGAATATCCGCAGCACAGTTTACTTGTAACTGATTTCGCAGATAATTTGTTTCATACTAAAAATGTATTTTTTATCCATTTTGTTCGGTTAGCTCTGTTGGTTGATGTCATTGTACAGAAAGAATGTTGACATGGTCGGTGTGGTTTAGTCCCACCCCTCTTCCACTGTGATTGGACGGCTGGGTAAAAAGTGACAGTGATGAGCGCTGCGTTTTACAAAAAAAAATATTTCAACTCCCAGCGATCAGTAAAAAATGCCGGGCGCTCGGCGCTTCAGGGTGAAAAAAACGCTCCCCGCCTCGTTACGCTCATGGCGTTTAAAAAATGTGGCGCTCCCATTGAAAACAATTGAAAACATACGCCAGACGCGTGGAAAAACGCTTTGGTGGACACACGGCCTTAGCTTAGCACACAGCATTGTTTTGGATGTTCGGTAAGTTCCGTCTCAAAATAGCCGACCAATCAGGTTGTGAAAGTATTCATATGCCTTTAGGTTCAGTGTTAAAAATGCCAATCTGAATGCTAGGCGGAGCAGGACTAAATGTTTTTACTTGGTCTGGACCAAGCAAACTTAACTGAAGTGTGAACACACCCGAAACCATTTCAAAACCCGTCTTTTTACCATGTTGTGCCTCCACCTTGAGACCAGTTGCTTAAAACCCATTGCAAAAATAGCTCATAAAGAGTTATCTATTGCAGTGTCGTTTTAAGGGACAGTTTTTGGTCTGATGCTGACTATGTTTGTCATCCTTACTGTCATTCTGCCTTCCTCACGTCAGGTTGCCTGTTTCTTTCACCCTGTGTGAGGTCATTATTAATTCATTCCCTCCTTTGTGGTTTGTCCAACATGAGCTGAAAGCTATCTGAATGTAGGACAGAACCGAGAGAACTCTCTCTCTCTTTACTTCAGTTCACTCAAGCATGACTGATGCCGTTTTAAAGAAAGAGGCTCCAGGTCTGTAGACTAACAAGCAGACGGAAAGAAAGAAGCTTTACATTGAAAATGAGAAAGAGAGAAGTGAAGGATGAAAGAGGACCTGTTCTCATCCTGGTTACTTGTGTGTTTCTGTCAGCATTGCTTCATCGCTAAAGTGTACAATGCCAACACACACACACAATATCAGCCCAATGGCCTTGAACAGCAGTATAAACACTGTCTGTCCTGTTGGATTTGTGTCTATTGTATTTGTGTTTTAGGTGTGTGTGATTTTTCTTGTACGCTATCCTCAGCTACAAAGAGCTCTTTGTGTGGCCGGCCTCTACACTGAGCTGTCCTGTGATTGGCTGAGAGTTTGGAGCTAACATGTGATTGGTCAGGCTGCTTTTAGAGGCGGGAGGAAGTCAAAGGGGGGGTTTGATGCTAAATTAAAACCAGTATGAAGTGCGCACACACACACACCTGCACATGCTCCTTTCACACCTCCGCAATGTCCGCCGCTGCACGTATAAACCAGCTAACCGTTATACTTCTATCTGGTGAGTTTAATTCCTGGTTGGATACATCAGTAGCATTTAGCCCAATGCCAATTATTCATTCATTCATTTATTTAGTATTTAACAGTTTGGTTGTTTCTATGCTAACATTGGTTTTCATAATATTGTGTGTGTATTCCAAATTTAGTTGTTATATAAAATGAAAAAAATGTTAACATTAGATGTGTAAAATCCATGTTCAGAAAGCAAAATTCTTCCTCAGTATTTTGTTCCAATCACCTGGATTTGCTAATTTGCTAATTAGCATTTTTTTCAGCCAGGAAATAATGAAATCAGCTCACGGGTGAGATAAACTTTTACTTTCTGACCCCTGGACTTTACACTTCTGGTTAGCATTGCATAGTTTTGCTTGTGTCAGGTTTATGTTGACCCAGTTTCCTCGTGTATTTCTTTTTGTTCCTCTATTCTGTTCTCCTGGTTCCCATTAATTAGCTTATTAGTTCCCTCATTTGTCATGTTATTAGAAAACAGGATTATGTTGTATTTTATAGGGCCGTCAAACGATTAATCGTGATTAATCGCATCCAAAATAAAAGTTTGTGTTTACATAATATATGTGGGTGCATTGTGTAAAATTATTTTATATATATATATAAATACACACACACGCATGTATATTTAAGAAAAAAATATTATTTATATATAAATTATATATTGATATTTATATATAATATAAATTATATATAAATCTATATACAGTATATACATGAAAATATTTCTTAAATATATACAAGCATGTGTGTATATATATATATATATATATATATATATATATATATATATATATAATAATTATACACAGTGCACCCACATATATTATGTAAACACAAACTTTTATTTTGGATGCGATTTAATCGTGGTTAATCGTTTGACAGCCCTAGCATTTAAGTTGTAATGTATTTAAGTGTATTAGATTATAATGTATTTAAAAGTTTGAGGATGATGTTGCAGGTTTCTCTTAAAACATTTTACGTGATTTAAGAATCATCATACCTAATTTTCACATTTTATCCACGTATGTTTTTTTTAAATAAAAACAATCATAATTCGTTTTTTCATAGTTTGCGTGAAACAGTTTAGATTCTGTAAATGCTCCTTTTGGACTGGTTTAATAAATGCTGGTTTTGAAAAAGTTTCTTAGAGTATGTTTTCATAGTAAAGTTTACATTTATCATCATAATATAAAAGTTGCTGTAATTTATTTATGTGTACTTAAAGTGCAAATATTTTGGTCTTGTTTATAAGTCATATTGAAGGATTGTAGGGCCCTCGTTCTGGTAGCTGTCAATCATTGGCTAATTTCCGGTCAGACTCCTCCCTCTGCCCACATCGCCATGGCAATTCCCCAAATCCAACAATCTGCAGCACTGTGCAGCCTCAATGTTTGTTCTATGAGGTCAGAACTGAGGAAGCTGGAAATGGTGTGTGTGCTTTTATGAGCCTCATAGTCCTTTCTTTCTCTAGTGCACCTCATTCCAACCAATCCAGTGGCAGAGCAAAGGGCACTTGGAAAAAGCAGAAAGCGTGTGAATCCAGTCCTCCATACAGATCCTCCCGCCCCTGACCCCATTCGAGACACCCACCAGTACTGTAATTACCCCAACCTCAGCGAACACGGCTGGGAGGGTAAGAAACACATACACACGTTTACCTCCTCACAGACCTGAAGACTCAGACGTGGTGTGATGTGTGTGTCGTAGGTCACAGTCCGGCAGACTACAGGCTGCTGTCGGTCCAGGTGATGATTCGTCATGGAGACCGTTTCCCTTTATACTCCATCCCAAAAACCAAGAAACCTGCCATAGATTGCACTCTATCAGAGAAGAGGTATGCATTCATATGCAAATGACCTGATGAATCTATCTGTCTGTCCTTCCATCTCACTGTCCATCTATCTATCTCACTGTCTGTCTGTCCATGCATCCACCAGTCCATCCATCCATCCCACTGTCCGTCTGTCCATCCATCCATCCATCCATCCATCCATCCAACCCACATGTCTGTCCTTCTGTCCATCCATCCATCCCACTGTCCATCTATCTATTTCACTGTCTGTCTGTCCACGCATCCACCAATCCATCCATCCAACCCACTGTCCGTCTGTCCATCCATCCACCCCACTTTCTATCTGTCCTTTCATCCATCGATCCATCCCACTGTCTATCTGTCCGTCCGTTCGTCCATCCATCTCACTGTCCATCTATCTATCTCACTGTCTGTCTGTCCACGCATCCACCTGTACATCCATCCATCCGACCAACCCACTGTCCGTCTGTCCATCCATCCATCCCACTGTCTATCTGTCCTTTCATCCATCCATCCCACTGTCTATCTGTCGTTTCATCCATCTATCCATCCCACTGTCTATCTGTCCGTCCGTCCGTCCGTCTATCTCACTGTCTGTCTACGCATCCACCTGTACATCCATCCATTCATCCATCCATCCCACTGTCCGTCTTTCCATCCATCCATTCATCCATCCAATCCACATGTCTGTTCGTCTGTCCATCCACCCATCCATCCATCCCACTGTCTGTCTGCCCATCCACGCATCCATCCGTCTATCCATCCATCCATACATCCCACAGTCTGTCCATCCGCCCATCCATCTTTCTGTCCATACCACTGTCTGTCTGTCCATCCATCCATCCCACGGTCTGTCTGTCCATCCATCCATCCATTCATCCCTCTGTCTGTCCATCCATCCATCCATCCCACGGTCGGTCTGTCCATCCATCCATCCATTCATCCCTCTGTCTGTCCATCCATCCATCCCACTGTCTCTCCATCCACCCATCCATTCATCCCTCTGTCTGTCCATCCATCCATCCATCCATCCATCTTTCTGTCCATCCATCTATCCCACTGTCTCTCCATCCACCCATCCATTCATCCCTCTGTCTGTCCATCCATCCATCCATCCATCTTTCTGTCCATCCATCTATCCCACTGTCTGTCTGTCCATTCACCCATCCATCTATCCCACTGTCTCTCCATCCACCCATCCATTCATCCCTCTGTCTGTCCATCCATCCATCCATCCATCTTTCTGTCCATCCATCTATCCCACTCTCTATCTGTCCATACATCCATCCATTCCACTTTCCATCCATCCATCCATCCAGCCACACATTCATCATCCCACTGTCCGTCCGTCCATCCGTCCATCCATCCCACTGTCTATCTATCTGTATGTCTGTCACAATATATGATGAAATGACTGTAAAAGTAAATAATGCATCATATTAAAAGTCTGCCTGTTTTCAAGGTCCATCATTTTAGAAGATTGTTGTTGTTTTTCAGAGCTTACTACTGATCGGTGGACTTATGTTTGCGTGTTTATCAGATTTACTGTTTATCAATCGGGCATGCAGTTTATGAATCGTTACCAGATTAATATTCCATTCCCGCAGTCGTCTTTTATCCATCTCTGAGCCGTGTCGCCGTGGTTACGGCAGCAGTGAAGAGTCACTGTAATGCTACCTAAAATAACATTGTTGTGTTTCCATGGTTTCATCATTGTATTCTAACCTGACATGACAAATGCTGTGCTCCAGAATATCCCAAGAATTATTAATCACGCACAGCAACCCATAATATTCCCATGATGTCTGAGATTTATGTATTACAAAGTAATCCTCAACCATAAATCCTTCTTTCTCTTTATCAAGCTCTAGTTCTTCACAAACATATCAAACCTTGCTATCTAAATGCAGACGTACCCTAAGAGGTCTGATGTGTGATTGCGTTTGTGACCCGACCCAACATGACCGTAATGCTCTGACGGGTTCTGACTGGAAATTAAGATGTATTATAATAAAATGCAGTAATCCAACATCCCTGCTGGAGTTTTCTGAAGTCTATTAAAAATTATCAACTTTACCTCAGAGTCTATTGCATATAGTGCATATAGTAATGACAGAACATCATTTTGTTTTGATTTATCCACAGTTGCATTAGATCTGCATTTAATCTATGCAATGATTTTATTTAATGATGCATGTTTTGTGTAATCGTGGTTGTATTATGCATCTTGATAATGCGGTTGTCTTCAACAATCGCTGAGCATTAACGTTAGTTTCGGGAACAAAGCTCATAGCAGACCTCTGCCCTTGACTTTTATTGTTTTTAAATAATGTTAATTATTTTACTACAGACTAACCCACGTCCTATTCCTGAAAGCAAATTTAGCATTTTTATAACAAACCAAAAGATTAATCTACCTTTTTATTCGCTTTGAAGATGTCCCATGTGCATAAATAGATCAGCTTGAAAAATTCAAATGGTTTTCTGGCTTCAATCATTATACATGTTAGCATGCCTCCCCCTTGTGGATATATCTTGTAATGACATCCTCACGTGGCTCCTCAGAGCTGCTTGTTGGCCATTATGATGCATATTGTGTTTAGACCCGAACGCATACATTTATTTCAGATTTAAAATAAGATCTAAAACATCTTTCATGTTTGTAATTTCACAGAAAGCCCTCTCACCCGCTTTTGGCCGCCTTCATTAATCACATGGCTCTCGGTGGGCGTGGTCACTGGGACGCATCACTGGGATCTCTGCCCAGATTACCCAATCACAACACCTGTGAAATGGGAGAGCTTACACAGACAGGTAACCAGTCACAGGCTGCATCCGAAAGCGCATACTCTCTTGAGTTGGTACTTATTTTAAATAAGTAATTACTTCACAACCACTAAGAAAGTATCTTCTATATAGTATGAATGTAAGCTGGACGTACTACTTTACCTATGTTGTCATTATCATGTGACCTCCAGCGTCAGTTGTGTCGCTTCAATGAATACTGTGAATTCTGACATACTACTTTTGTCACATACTGTTTTTCGCCTACTATATAGCAGGGAAGTATGTGATTATATAATACACACACACACATATATATATATACAGTATATATATATATATACAGTAAATTGTATTCTTGATGTGAAACCATCATTAACTAAAATCACAAAAAAAGTGCTGCTTGAAATCAAATAAATGTCAACTGGAAAATTAAAAAAATATATATAAATACAAAATTAAACTTACATATTTTTTTTTCATTTTTGTTTATTTTAAGTATTTTAAATAACTACATTTGGTATAAAAACCAAACACAAATCATAGAATTTTTTTTTTAATCTAATAAAAATGACAAAAAAAACCAACATAAAAGATAAATAAAAAAACTAATTCAAATTATTATTAACAAAAAATGTAGTAATATATCAATGACACTAAAAAAAAAATCACTGGTGTGAAATGTAACTGGCCATGCTTACTTTTCCTCTCTATCAGGAGTCGTACAGCACTTGAAAAACGGCGATCATTTTCGCCAGGCCTACATCAAGCGTCACAATCTGCTCTCTGCTGATTGGTCACCGCGTCAGGTGTGGGTGGAGACTACAGGTAAAAGCCGCACCCTCCAGAGTGGATTGGCCTTCCTCTTCGGCTTCCTCCCGCATTTCGATTGGTCGCGTCTGACGGTTCGACAGCAATGGAGTACGCTTTTCTGCGGTTCCTCGTGCGACTGTCCCACACGCAACCGGTACCTGGACCAGGAGCAGCGCAGGCAGTATCACCAGAGGACTGCCGACACCGAACTCGAACGCACGTACGTCACCATGGCCAAGACGTTGGGTGTGGCCACAAAAATTCTGAGGGCGGCCAATCCCGTGGATGCTTTGTTGTGTCACTTTTGCCACGGTCTTCCCTTTCCGTGCTCCAGCTCTCAGACTACATCACATGTTTCGGATGAGGGGGCGTGTCTTACACTACAGCACTTTGCTGTGATTCGACGGCAGCAGAAAGACGACGAACTGGAGCGGCGGGAGGCGGGGCTTTATCGCCGCTATGCTGTGCTCGCGGCTCATCCGTACCTCAACCGCACCGCGGCGCGACTGGAGAAGATCGCCAGAGGAAGCCAGACGCGCAAAGGCACAGAAGAGGCGGTCTTCGCTTTAGCATCTGCTCACGACGTGACCATGGCGCCGTTGCTAAGCGCGCTCGGTCTGGAAGGGGCGGGATTTCCGCGGTTTGCGGCCCGCTTGGTGTTTGAGCTGTGGAGTAGCCCCGAAGCGAAAGACAAAGAAAGGAAGAATGAAAGGAAACGTGGAAAGTGGTTGGACGACACGTTTATTCGTGTTCTTTATAACGGAGAGGACTTGACCTTTGACACCGCTTTCTGCCATGACCACAATCGACACTCTGCTCAGCCACTGTGCCCTCTGGGTAATTTCCTGTCTTTTGTGAGGAAGGATATGTTCAATATCGTTAACGCTACAAGTTACCAGCAGGCCTGCCGCCAAATTGTACTGTAATATATGAACAGAGCGTAAACAAAGAATAATTTACCCAAATATTCTGTCATCATTTGCTTCATGTTGTTCCAAATCCATATGACTTTTTGTGGAATGCGTAGTGCAATACTATCAATAATGAGACTTTAAAGCTAAAAACAAAAAGCAATCTCACTAAAAGTCCATTCGACTTATGCACTATTTACCAAGGAGTTTCCAGGTGCTTGTCACTGCATGTTTTCAATGTATGGATCAAGAGCAGCATTAGCATTTTTCTAAATTTCTCCTTTTGTTTTGCGACAAAGGTTTGGAATGACGTGAAAGTGAGAATTTCAGAATTTTTATTTTTGGGTGAACTGTTCCTTTAAGAGCGAGTACTACTAATGTTTTTGATGTAGTGTTAAAGGAGTAGTTCACTTTTAAAAAACTTTTGCTGATAATTTATTCACCCCCATGTCATCCAAGATGTCCATGTCTTTCTTTCTTCAGTCGAAAAGAAATTACAGCTTTTGATGAAAACATTCCAGGATTTTCTCCATATAATGGACTTCAATGGGAACCAAACGGTTCAAGGTCCAAAAGACAGTTTCAGTGCAGCTTCAAAGGGCTTTAAACGACACCAGACGATGAATAAGGGTCTTATCAAGCAAAACGATCGCTCATTTAATAAATAAATAAAAAAGTTTTATAATCACAAATACTCGTTCTGTTCTGTGATGAGCGTTCGTGACTCTCCTATTCAAACTCGTTCATCAAAATGAACAAATCTTTTTTCGAGTCACGACTTGAAGGGTCCTAGATAACACCCTTATTCATCGTCTGGTGTCGTTTAAAGCCCTTTGAAGCTGCACTGAAACTCTCATTTAGACCTTGAACCGTTTGGTTCCCAATGAAGTCCATTATATGGAGAAAATGCTGGAATGTTTTCATCATAAACCTTAATTTCTTTTCAACTGAAGAAAGAAAGACGTGGACATCTTGGATGACATGGGGGTGAGTAAATTATCAGCAAAATTTTGTTTTAAAGTGAACTCCTCCTTTAAGTCTGAGGACCAAATAATTGTCCTGCACAAAAATTGGTACACTTTGCTAATCACATAAACTGAAGTGTTTACATCAACTTTTTTTTTTAGACAGAGATTGGTGATAGAATATGCACATTTGGATGATGACTGATTTTAAATGTGACGTTATGTCAAACGACCCCTACAAAAGCACATATATCCAGCACACAATCAGTCACCTCTTGCCTTTATTCTGAGTCAGTGATCTAGGAATCCTGCCCAGTCATCATGACAATCCCAATGGATGTGCTAAATAGAGAAACGGTCCGTTTATACCACATTTCATAAATATTTAGATATAGGGCACTTCGCCACTTTATTGCAGAGATTCTGCAGTGATCGGGAATTGGATATTTCAATTTCACGTCTCTTCCATTTGATGTCCCGGATGAGTTCTCACTTGAATTGTATTAGCAGAATTTCTAGTTTTGCGTAATCATGTTGTCCTGACACATTTCTCACACATTGTGTGTGCTTTTAATTTCTTTTGTTCTTTTTATTTTCGTACAACGTAGCGGTGAAAGGAATGGTAGTATTTCTGAGTACTGTAAAATTGATTCGAACGAACTTTTGTATTATGACGTTCTTAAGATCAGTGTACTGCCACATTCCAAAGCACATTTTTCAATAAATGATTCATTTGTCTATAAAATTCACTGTGGTTTATCTGAAAAATACATTTAATTTTGACTTTCAGACAAATTATGTCCTATTCTGTTCAAAATCCACCCACTTAGATCAGATGAGACATGTAAAGTGCCCAAATGTAATGCAAGCCAGCTAGTGAGCACTTTTATAAGTAAACCTCACTCCCCAGATCTCAAGAAATCAGTCGCGGGGTTTTTGCCATAGCTATCAACTCACACTTTTATTTTGATGCATTTTTTAATTATTATTATTAGAATCCTCTATTTCCATTTTTAAATTATATCTCTATATTTTGTTTCCCCAAGCGGCAACATTCTAATCTGAAAGATGAAGTCTACCCGGAAGTGCGATAAACTGCAATACATCTCAAATCCGCTAGAGGTTGGTCCTAAAAGGGAGCAAATATCCATAGACGTCGTGTTATAATGTCCGTGTTTACAGCATAAATTCATATGTTTACACTTTGGTCCCATGGACTTTTATTGTAATCTTCAATACGTTCCGCGTGCCTGACAACTGTGAGGGGGGTGAATTTTTTTCTAACTCGTTAGTTTAGATCATATTTAGAGAAAAAACGTATGACAAATAAGGGCGGTTAACTTTGATTGACAGCTGATAACGGGCTGCGGCGAGTGGAATTTGACGTCTCGGCCATGATCAGACACAACACATCATACCACCTCTGTATCCTTTCTGAAACTTTTGTATTTTCCAAGATTTTCTAATATGGCGCTGCCCATACCCCCATAAACAGCTTCAAACCCGTTCTTCAGAGAGTCTATGGGTGACATCACAGACGCTTTGTCCATATTTTTTACAGTCTATGTGTTTACCATAGTATTCGGGACATCTGTTCTTGTTTTTTAAATTATTGTATTTTGTATTTTGTTTTATTTCAATGATACCCAAACATTTTGTACAGCAAAAATAATATAATTAATAATAATAATAAATTAATATAATGAATATAAAATACCAATAATATAAATATGAAAATGATTTATAATAATACATAAATAAATAAATAGCTATATAACCTCTGTACGTAACTATTGAACTGCCAAAAACTAGGCTAGTTCTTTTATTTTGTGTTTCACATGATGGCCACAAGGTGGCAGGAGACTTTAGTTTGTGGTCATGTCTCTGACTTCAGGTTGAGTCAGCACTATAGTGCAAGAATCAGTTCATTGGTCAGCATTATGCATATACTAAATGTAGAAAACCTCTCTGGATTTGAGTCATTATTGTTAAATATGAGATTGCAAATCATGCGGACTGGTTTTAGCCTCGCCTGTCAAATAACTCAATCACAACAGCCAAAAATCTGTCCCAGAGTAATCTCCAAAATTTCCCCAGGAGTGTGTATTGGGATGTAAGTAAAGGAATCGGAGGCCTTGTGATCTCTACGAGATGATTTTAATTAGCCGCTGCTTTCCTCGCCAAAGAAAAGATCGTTTATTTGCTGACTTTGACAGAGAAATCGATCTTCATTAAAGAGAGTTAGAATGTGGGTTTCTGATGGTATTTGTGTGCCGGTGAGTGTTTAGAAACTACAGAGATTAACTTTTTCAAATTAAAAAAAGATGATGCTGCCAGACAAAACACTTTCTTTTGCATAATCTTTAGCAATTATGCCAAAAATGGCTTGTTTTTGGTGTGTACACGAACCCATTTGGAGACCTTCAAAAAAGTTATTCACACTGAGTTCACAGTCTCTATTAAATGTACATATTACTTTATAGGACGCAAAACGTAGTATGTTAAATGAGTAGGATGTCTTATTGGTCTAAATAGCCATCACATTCAATGTGGATAAGTTTGGCCTACATGTTACTGGAAACGTTGAACTCCCAATGTTATAAGGCAACTATATCACTAAGATCCTCAAATAAGCTCCTGTTAACTATCCCACAAGTACATATTAAATCCAAGGGTGATCTTACTTTCGCTATTGCTGGTCCGAGATTATGGAATGACCAACCCTGTTTTTGTTAGATCTTAGCCAACATTAAATACTTTTAGGTTTCGTCTAAAGTCTCCCTTTTAAAGTCCTTCTTTTAATGGGTGTTGTATTTTTTTATTGTTCTCGATCATTTGTTAAGTAGGGTTGTTTTGATATATCATTTCTAATGCACAGCACTATGGAGCCACTGTATAGCCTGGAAGGTTCTTTATAAATATATAAATACAAATACAAATACAAATGATGACAGAATTCACCTTTGGCTAAGCCCCGCCCTCCTTAGTTACTGTTGCAACATCCGTCAAATTTCATCTGCGCTCTGCATGGCTTATGCTGTAACAGCTCTTCCTGCTGAAATGTTATCAAACTTTTATAAAGTAGCAAATAAAGCGTCCGATAGAAGTAGGCAAAAGGGGCTGCAATATGCGTTCGAAGGCTATATTCAAGACATACAGGTGAAACGCAAGAATCAACAAGGCATCCAAATAGAGGCAAAAGCATAATGTTAACGTTACCGGTCACAGTCAAAAAATTAACCACCGCCAGTGTTGGGTAAGTTACTCTAAAAAAGTAATTAATTACTAGTTACTAATTACCTCTTCAACAATGTAATTAGATTACTGTAGGCTACTAATTACTCTCTCTGAAAAGTATTTAAATACTTTTAATTAATTACTTTCAAAATCCCATTTCAATCTCAACCAGCTGAATAATACAAGGATAGACATGAATCTGTTTTAATTCTTTCAAATAAATACTATAAAATTGCATGAATTAGAAGGTTACATTATAAAAACATACTTTTTAGCATCAGACAATACATTTTGATGTTAAACCCACTATTGTTTTATGTCTGATCTAATGACATTTCACACTTTTTTCATACATATTTTACAATAATTCATACGAATTTGTACAAGTGCGGTCGTAATATTTAGACACCTCAAAAATGCATAAGAATCACTGTGAGATCGGATCCCAGATAGCAGACTGACATTGAATCAACGTGGAAATATGACATCGAAACAACGTTGATCTGACATTGTTTTGCTCATCGAATTAACGTTGAACCAACGTCAGATGCGTCATTCTTTCAAAACTAACGGAAAATCAACTTGAAATCAACGCGTTGTTTCAACGTTATGAAAGCAAACCAATTTTCGATTTTCATTTAGCTTTGAAGAATGCCGCGTCTGACGTTGGTTCAACGTTAATTCGATGAGCAAATCAACGTTGTTTCAATGTCATGAGAGACGTCGTTTCCACGTTGATTCAATGTCCGTTTGCTATCTGGGATTGATCTATACACAGTATTTACCTCAATTACATCAGAAGTAACTGTATTTAAATTACAGATAAATGAAGAGTAATCCCTTACTTTACATTTTCAAGGGAAAAGTAATTAAATTACAGTAACTAATTACTTAGTAATTAGTTACACCCAACACTGACCACCGCATTTCCTACTAATCGAGACGGAGGCTGGGACTAACAATATCAGGGAGCAACACTGTTCATGCAAAGCTGGGTAGGTCTCTATTCACTTCTATAATCGTTATTACAAAGCAAACGGACTACACGAGTACTGTAGTATTTATTAGCAGCGTGTGCTAGTGTACCAACAACCGGTATAAGAACCGAAATCATAACCTAAAACATTATAAAACGGTCTAACTAGTATAACGTCACACTCACAGTAAGGTTGGGAGTAAAAAAAAGATGCTTGTTGTTGATCTTTGAGGGGTTTAGCTGACTGAGGACGTCCACACAGTTTAATCCAAAGACGACACTTGTCAGGATTTTACTTCAGTTTTGGGAAGGGATAAAACGGACACCCCCCTCCAACCTCTCTGGGAAATGCGTATCTGTGTTACAAATGCACGAGACACAACATTTAACCATATTTTTGATAAAACTACGACGGTAATGGACCAAAAATATGAGACGCCTGTGTTGAAAGTCAATGGAGTGCAATGGAGCTTGTTGTTGGTTGCGCTGTGATTGGTCAATCTACATTCTAGGGCGTGGCTTAGCCAAAGGTGAATTTAATTTTTTGGGTGAACTATCGCTTTAACATTGACCAACCCTATTGAGGCCTTCATCGGGTCTCCAGTAATGTTAATAAACGATTGCCTTCATGACTGTGTCTTTTTCAGTTCTGTGTGTGTGAGTGTGTGTGGTCACATCTGTGATGCGTCACTCACTGCTCTGTCATAACATTTTCTTCAACCTGATGTTTCCTCTGTCAAAAACAGATCCTAAAACACGAATAGGTCTCCACACACACACTTAAAGGGTGCAGAAAGCTGTGGAACATCAACATTAACGCACTGTGAGTTTTTCCGTGTGTGTGTGATTGAGTGATGGAGCGAGGAAAAGAATGACGAGTGAATGCTGGTGCTGAGTGATCATGAAGTGTTTCAGAAATCCTGACCTCCACACGCCAGACGCAGTTCATCAGCCTGGCCAAACATTGTGTTTCTCTCCCCATTCCTCCCTCAACACGCTGAATATTTTAGACGAGGTGAAATTAGTAAACAAATCATGTGTGTGAAAGTGTTTCTGTGTTGTTCTTAGTGCAAAACACAGCTAAAGAGTTTCAGTTCTGATATTTAGCTTGTACTTGACTCTCACCATTTGTACTATGGACACAAACACAATAGTGATGCCCTAGCAACCACCCAGAACACCCTAGCAACCACCCAGAACACCCTAGCAACTAGGCTACCTTGGAATAATTTTGAAAACTCTAGTAGTAACTGAATAACTCCTTAGCAACACACTAGCAACAGTCTACAACCACACACACACAAACACCGCTTACTGACTAAAAATACACTTAGCAACCACTAGCATCCACCTATTAGTGTACAAGAAACCATCAAGAATACAATGTTACTGATGAGAAACACCCTAGCAACTACCTAGCACTAATTTAGAGCATTTTTCAACTGCCTAAACACCATAGCAACACGCTAGCAACCACACATAGTGTCCTTGAAAGCACCAGAACACCATAATACTGGCTAGAATCACCCTAGCAACTACCCAGCAAGATGCTAACAACCAGAATCACCCTAGCAACTACCCAGCAACATGCTAACAACCACAATGTCCTATGGCAACCACCAAGAACATTAGTTAGCATGGCTTTGCAACCACCCAGAACACCCATGCAACTGCCAAACAATATTAATAATAAAAAAACAACAACAACAACAACAACAAAAAAACATTTTATCACCTGACTGAACTCCCAAGCAATAGGAACATCCTAGCAATTATTACTAGCATGACTCTGTTGGGTTGAAGACAGTGACAGAGACTCAAATTCACATTGTACTCACAGGTATGACATGGTTGAGTCCATGTCACCCCCCATGTCAGTCTCAGTGGTTTCTTCCATCTCCACCTGTTCCTCAACACACACTGAGAGCTGCAGGTCGTACCAGCTCACCTCCTGCAGACACACAGAGAGAGAGAGAGAGATAAAGAGAGTTATTTTGAATTCCTCTATCTCTTATCGCCTATTTCATTGTGTGTCTGACATTTGTATGATCAATAATATTAAGAGGCTTGTTCTAAAACCTAAAGTATTAAAATTGGGGGTATAACTGATGATGTGAAAAAGAAACAACGCCACAAGTCAAAGAGAAACGCGATATTACGTTTAAAGGTTGATTTGTAAAAGTATACATTTTTGCATTTGGAATTTTTGATGCGCACCAGAATACAATAGAGGCCTGTAATCAACAACCTAGCAACCAGCCAGAACAACAACAATGCTCAGACTACCTCAGAAACTATTGTGACTTCTACTTAAATCACCGTCGGCATGTAAAAAGGTTCAATTCAGTTATTCAAAGCAAGAAAGAAAAAGTATCTCTAATATGAAAGACATTGTTTGTTATAAAATGAAGTTCTGTTTGTGCTTTGCCCTGTTTCTTCAGTGTGTGTGTGAGTGAAATATTTCTGGCTGGGTCTGATCCTCTCAGTTTTGTGCACCAAAAACCAGATGGGTGTAACAGATCCGAGCCAAAACGACACAGAACCCCCAGGGCAGAACAAATCCACACACATATCGCAATACAATAACACAATCACTTGCCGAACCGCTTGAGACCCACAAACACTCAAGTAAACAGTCACTCAGTCAGTCAGTACATTTGTATCTCACTCATTATTCAGTGTTTTGGAAGAAATCTGTGGATATAAGTGTGTGTGGGTGTATGAGAAGAGTGGGTTAAAACTGTGTTCAGTTATGTTGCATCAACGCAGACACGCAAGACGCAAAACCAATGACCTGAAAATCACATAAGGTCAAATATACACTCTAAAATTGCTGGGTTGTTTTAACCCAACTTTGGGTCAAATATGGACAAACCCAAACGTTGGGTTAAAAATGTAATTGAAAAATGTATCCCAATGGCTGGGTTTGTCCATATTTGACCCAAAGTTGGGTTAAAACAACCCAGAAATTTTTAGAGTGTAAAAAAAGGTCAAATATCCTTCATTCTGTGTGTATATTTCTACATCGAAAGGTGCGGGATCTACGACTTCCCAAACTGCACTAAATCTGTAAATCTGAAAGGATCCAGAGGTAGCTGTGAAATTTTCCCTCCATTGTATTTTTTTCCTTTCCTTTTAATAATAAAACAAATAAAATAGACTTGATACAATTTAATCTTATTGGTTTAAATAAATCATGTTTGTTGATTTTGTTTTGCTATTGCATTTGGTGCCACTAGTCGCACATACATTTCACACTTCATCCAAAGAAGTGATTATGTTGCTTGATTCTTCAATTATTTTATAGTCCCATGGTCATATACGTATATATATATATATATATATATATATATATATATATATATATATTAACTTTCATTTGAATAATTAAAATCACGGTAAAGATAGAGATTGTGTTTTTGTTTCGAATTCACAGGACAATCTCAACTAAAATGCGTCATATTTAGTCATTTGACCAAGTAATTGTTGTCTTAAAGATGAACTGAAGAAAATTGACGTTGATAACGTGTTGTTTATGACGATCAAATTCTACAATTTTAATAATTGCACCAATGATAATAAATAAAATACATCTGTTATATCACATTTTTTTCAAATTTCAGTTCAGTTCATCTTTAAAGCCACACTATGCAGGATTTCCGTTTTTGTCCGGGACGCACAACACTCAACCCGAAAATAGTCATATAATCATTGCAATAACTCTAAAGCTATTCAGTTAAGGTAAAAAAAACTGCATAGTGCCGCTTTAAACTGCAAGGCATGGTGAATATTAAATGTTAAAGGTCAAATTTTTTGTTTAATTCTGCAAAAGTGTTGCCAACATATAGTTTCACCTTCGGTGCTTGGCCCCTAATTAGTACAGCAAACGAAGTCCAAGATTTAAGCTGTTTTTGACTGAACATACAACATTTTCTCACAGAAATAATATTTACAAACTGTGAAAACAATTTAACATGCATCTCACACACTGAGAATAATAAATACCACATTGACTTGATAAACACATTTCTAATGCTTTCAGAGCCTACACACACACACTATAAAAAGCACATTCCTCAGACACATTGCACATGTACGGGGAAGGCCAAACACATATTTCTCACACAATATGGTCTTTTGTACTGCAACACACATACGCAACACCCTAAAAATGTTTTAGAATTTGTTACACAAGCAAACTCCACACTTAATTAAACAAAAAAAAAATAAATAAAAATGAATGCTTAAAGGTTGCAAACACTATTGCTTGTTTAATTCCAGTTATGAATTACTAAATTGTCTTTGAAGAGATTAAATATGAATTAACTAGTTCGTTTTGGTTGCCTCCTGAGCTCATAATTCAAAGGTTGAAGGTTTAATTGCATGTTTGGGTTCCCATGAGATTGAGCTCAACCAGAACCATTTGACAGACTTAATTTACTGTACATCCATTCGCTTGATACAATTATAAAGATGAATTTAGGAATGGCGGCGTCCTGTGTGTTAAGGCTGTGTGATTCTTTGAGGCAGACTGACCTACACTGACATGCTTTGAACATTTCGGTGAGCCAACAAAAACATAAGGAAAAGAATCTTAAAATGTCAGTTACCTGTTAGACAAGCTGTCATGTTGTCATCTTAGCTTTCAATACCTCCCCCTGGAAAAATGCAAAAGCTAGACAGACATCGAAGAGACACGCTTTTTACTGCCAATGCTTCAAAAAGGGGTCATACCATCTGGAAAGGCCTTGAAAAGAAGTGTGTATGTGACTTATGTCGGATTGTGTGTGTGTGTAGGTCATTTAAAGTGCCTCCGTATCTCATTGGTAGTTCACTATAACTCAGAGCAATGTGACAGAAAACACATCCACAATGTTAAAAGCCCCTCAGAGGAGCATTCGTCACTGATATTTATTTTCCGATGTGTTTTAGTGAGCAGAATAATGCATGTTGTGTGAAATATTATTGGTGAGATCATGGACGTGCACGTATAGGAACAATCTTCTTTACATCATTGAATGTGCTGCACACACATTTTTAAAGGTTTAACATTCACTTAATTTTAAAAATAGACCAACCAGCACATGTGCACCAGTTGTTTAAATCACTAAGTTTAAGTCTTAATCACTGAACAATACCAGAGAGAGAAAGACGGATGTGTGTTTATGCGTGGCATAGTCTGGGATTGTTGAATTAAACATACAGGTACTGCCAAAAGCTCATCTGAATGTTCCAGCCTGTCTTTCTCATTCTAACGTGTATCTAAATTGTTTTTTTTACACGGACATGGGAATTTTTAGAAAGTTTTTCCTCCTGCGTTTAAAAAAAATCCCGTCCACATAAAAACGCAAAAACACGCTATCAACGCTGTCATGAGCATGCCACACCAGCAGGCGGCAATATAACCCTAACCGTAAAGCCACGTTGGCCAATCAGAAGCCTAACAAAAAGTTATTAGAGGTTCCGGTAGGCGGATAACGACGCAGCGCGGGCGCACACTCTGACGTCGCAAGGCAAAAACCCCAGTTTTACTGTCTACACGACACCACTGTAACCGGCGTTTCTGAAAATCCTCACCCTGGCAGGGGTTTTCAAAAAAGTTTGGTTTCGGTGTCCTGATACCGCGTTTCCGTGTGGACGAACGGCCGAACCGCGTGAAAAAAGTCACGGTTATAAAAAATACCCGTGTGGACAAGGCCTTATACATTCAATATCATGAAGCTGAAGGCAAAGGTGGGAAGAAAAACAAACAAAAAACACTGATGGAACGGAAAAACAAAAAGCTCAAGCTATCAAGAGAACAAAATTTGGATGGATGGATAGATAGATTAAGATAGAAGGATAGAGAAAGATGGATAGAGATGGATTGATGGATAGATAGATAGATAGATAGACAGACACAGATGGATGGATGGATGGATGGAAGGATAGAGATGGATGGATGGATGGATAGAAGGATAGAGATGGATGGATGGATAGATAGATAGATAGATAGATAGATAGATAGATAGATAGATAGATAGATAGATAGATAGATAGATAGATAGATAGATAGATAGATAGATAGATAGATAGATAGATAGATAGATAGATAGATAGATAGAGGTGGATGGATAGATAGAATGATAGAGATGGATGGATGGATGGATAGATGGATAGATAGATAGAGATGGATGGATGGATAGATAGATGGATGGATGGATAGAAGGATATAGATGGATGGATGGATAGATAGAGATGGATGGATGGATGGATGGATAGATAGATGGATGGATGGATAGAAGGATAGAGATGGATGGATGGATGAAGGATAGAAATGGATGGATGGATAGATAGATAGATAGAGGTGGATGGATGGATAGATGGATAGAGATGGATGGATGGATGGATGGATAGATAGATAGAAGGATAGAGATAGATGGTTAGAGATGGATAGATAGATAGATAGATAGATAGATAGATAGATAGATAGATAGATAGATAGATAGATAGAAGGATAGAAGGATAGAGATAGATGGATAGAGATGGATGGATTGCTATATGGATAGATGGATGGATGGATGGATAGATAGAAGGATAGAGATGGATGGATGGATAGATAGATAGATAGATAGATAGATAAGATAGATAGATAGATAGATAGATAGATAGATAGATAGATAGATAGATAGATAGATAGATAGATAGATAGATAGATAGATAGAGATGGTTAGAGATGGATGGGTGGATGTATGGATGTATGGATAGATAGATAGATAGATAGATAGATAGATAGATAGATAGATAGATAGATAGATAGATAGATAGATAGATAGATAGATAGATAGATAGATAGATAGATAGATAGATAGATAGATAGATAGATAGATAGATAGATAGATAGATAGATAGATAGATAGATAGTCTGAATGAGACCGCACTCAATACTAGTTTCCTGAAAAGCAGTGAGCCACAGTCCCCCTCTGTGACTAAACCGGCTTCGGATGATTTAAAGTCTGCACTGTAAAACGGGCTAGTAGCGTTTTAATCATTTGGAAAGGTTCACTGCGGTGGCATGGAAGTTCACTGAAGAGCCGAGGGCGTCCACTCTCCTAGAGAAAGATGCTTTTAGCATCAGGAAACCAAACTTCTGACTCGTCTCTCATGCCTGCTGGAGAAACATTGTCTGTTATTAATCTGTTTTCACATATAAAGCGTTACATTGCGGCGAAGCCTTGATCGTTTCCAGTGTGTTTGCAGCTGAAGTCCTGGGGTTGTTAGTAGGTCGTAAAGATGAGTGAGATCATGTGGTTTTGGCGTTTGTGATCTAGCACATGGACAGCCATGGTGACACAGAAACAGCTCAGTGGGCTGAGAAAACATCCAAGACCACATTGAAGACCACATCGAACCACGAGCAAACCCTACAGGAAAAGGACGAACGTGAGGGAGACTGAGCTCTATCAGGTCCGGAGTTGGGTGATGGCAATCAAATTGCCAGGGCGGGCTTTATACGATGATTTACAAATGATCTGCAGGTACGTAATCATTGCGTCATCGCTTGGTTTGAACTGGTTTACGACAAAGAGGACTGCAGAAACAAGAAATCAACAGCGCATTAATTTAAAAAGACAAACAGAGAACTGCAATGAAGGCATTTGTCGATGGTCGAGATGTGTTAGCAAACCGAAGCATTGAGAACTTTGTCAGTGTCCATAGAGTTTAATAAGAAGATATTTTATACACACAGTCAACTTCGCGAACACAGGAAGAAGCCATCTTTGAAAAATAGTCTCTACCAGTCGATCTACGAACGCCGATCCAAGTGCGCTGGTGAGATGTGAATAAGGTGATAAAGTGAGCGCGAACAGTAGTCTACATGTACATATTGATGAGAAGAAAACGGTTCGTGTTTGTGTTTCTCCCGGAAACAACGGACCGTATGAGATTCTGCGCACTTGGATCGGCGTTCGTAGATCGACTGGTAGAGACTATTTCAAAGATGGCTTCTTCCTGTATTCGCGAAGTTGACTGTGTGTATAAAATATCTTCTTATTAAACTATATGGACACTGACAAAGTTCTCAATGCTTCGGTTTGTATGTAGGGACCCCTGTTATGCTGTCGTGTTACTGTGGGGCTATTTTGAGCCTTGTTAGTGGTAATAACAAGCGATTTTTATTTGTCATTACTCTATGCCCTATATACTAGCGTCCTAGGCTAAACTGTTTTTAGAGATAAAACAATTTACATTCGGCAATCATGAAAACAAATCTCGGATAACGGTTGATTAGGTAGCAATACGTAATTAGACCAAAGGTTCATTTTGCGCCGGAGTTGTCCTTTAAGACACGCCTCATAATCAAAGCCCTGTGGAGCAGAATCAGATTCACATTCTGACTAGAATATGAGTATGACGGAGTCAGGCTACTACAAAGGAGGAGATTCTGCATATTAACTGCGAGACAAGAACAAGCAGAAAGAGCATTAACTTACACCAGTTCATCAAGCACACAAAAAGTCTTCCAGCACCTTCTTCTCTTTCTTTCCAGTCCATCATATCTCTATACTGACCAACATAAGAGGGAGGAATCTGTCATACTTTCCTTCTCCCTTTGATCTCGCTCTTTTCTTCTGCTTCATTCTTTACATTATCTGCGTGTCCAATGTGATCCAGGCCGTAGTGTGCTTGTGTGTAACTGAATGACTCCTCCACCTCCCCCCATCTCCAGATCCACGCTGAACTTCTCCATCAGTCTGAAAGTTGTTCAAATGAATTTGCGTTATTCTCGTGATATGGCAATACAATCAAGCACTCCGATGCAGACTCACCTCAGTTATCGGATCGCTGGAAAACTTGAAGTGAAACCACAAACCAGCTGATATTTTTGGCTGAAGTTCGTAAGAACATTCTATGAAACTGAAGTCATTTTATGGGTTTTACACTTCATGATTTCAGAGTATAAAAGGAGCAATTTTGGAAATCATTACCTGTGGAGCTCAAACGTGCTCTAAAATGAACATTCATGTACATAAAGATAATAAATTCTTCGTTTACGAGGATAAATCAGATAATTGGCAGAGGTATTTGTACACCATTGAGGACACATTTATGAATAGAAATATTGATTTGAAATAAGTACACATTGTCCCTTTAATATATTGTGTTAATAATCGTAAATGTCTCTCTTCAGGCCTCCTCTAAGAAAGGTCTGTTTAGAGTATAATCAGGGATGTTGGACAGAATGAAAAACGAAGAACACTTTGTCAGCGAGTTAGGCGACACAGATACACACACATACAGATGACCTTTGACCTCCAGCTGTGATCCACTATCAACAGGAAACTGCAAAGGTCTTGGCTCCTAAATGAGGTCTTTCATCAGACGGCTGTTACTCCGTTACTCAGGGATGTTGAAATTTTCAGTTGAGGAGATGGTGTGTTTTTTTCCCCGAGCTTGTATCTCGCCTCGTTTCTGCGCTCAATCTCACTGCACCTGCAAAGGAGAACATGTCAGTTATGCTTGTTAATTATCTGCATCTTGTAAGACAGATGATCACATATAGAAAATGAAAAGAGTTACATTTGAAATTTGTGTGTGTGTGTA
Source organism: Pimephales promelas (assembly GCF_988280905.1). Lineage (NCBI taxonomy): Eukaryota > Metazoa > Chordata > Actinopteri > Cypriniformes > Leuciscidae > Pimephales > Pimephales promelas. The sequence continues at coordinate 30,448,654 of NC_142784.1, forward strand.
CGAGAGAAAAGGGGTACATGTGGTTGTCTCATTTGAGACTGAGCCAAATGGTTTTCGTTAATTGGCCGTGCAATATCACACAGCTGGGACTGATTAAAACTCTATACCGTGAAGAAAGAGAGAAATTAGGAGAGGAAAGAAAGAGAGAGAGAGAGATGAGGAGAAGAAAGAGCCAGAGAAGGTCCCAACATGTGCTATGCTCATGTGCATACTAGCCTATGGGATGAGTGAGTTTTAGTTGATCGCTGGCCTTAATATTTATATCTACGAAAGCTACAGAATTTTAAAAAAATGACTTCAGATGTCAGGATGAATATCATAATAACCTGTACAGGCCAATCTAAAATCAAAAGAAAAAAATGCTTAAAGAATGCTCAGTTGTCTTTGTCATTATTTACATCATTCGCATTACTAAAACACATTAAAAATAATGTGGTAACACTTTATTTCGATGGTCCACTTTAGACATTCTAATAACTAAAAGTAACTTTTCAACTACGTCATTAGTATCAGTAGACTGTCAGCTTAAAGGTGTAGTTCATTAAATTTACTCACCCCCTTGTCATCCAAGATGTCCATGTCTTTCTTTCTTCAGTCGAAAAGATATTAAGGTTTTTGATGGAAACATTCCAGGATTTTTCTCCATATAATGGACTTCAATGGGAACCAAACGGTTCAAGGTCCAAATGACAGTTTCAGTGCAAACTGCAAACTGTTCAAAGGGTTTTAAACGATTCCAGACGATGAATAAGGGTCTTATCAAGCGAAACGATCGCTCATTTAATAAAAAAATAACAACGTTTAAGTTTTATAAGCTCAAATGCTCGCCTTGCTCTGTTCTGTGATGCGCGTTCGTGACTCTCCAGTTCGAACTCGTTCATCAAAATGAACGAATCTTTTTCCGAGTCATTTGTTCGTTTCATTCGTTGAATGAACCAAACGACTCGGATAAAGATTAGTTCATTTTGATGAATGAGTTCGAACAGTTTGTTTAAAGCCCTTTGAACAGTATGCAGTTTGCACTGAAAGTGTCATTTGGACCTTGAACCGTTTGGTTCCCATTGAAGTCCATTATATGGAGAAAAATCCTGGAATGTTTTCATCAAAAACCTTAATTTCTTTTCGACCGAAAAAAGAATGACATGGACATCTTGGATGACATGGGGGTGAGTAAATTATCAGCAAAAGTGAACTACTCCTTTAAAATCTGCTAACACTTTATTTTGTTGGTCCCCCAAAAGACATTCAACTCACTCGACTACAAGTAAACTTATTCTCCTAACCCAAAGCCTAACACCTAACCATAACCTAACAGTCTACTGACAGTCTACTAATACTCTAATGAGAGTTACTTGACATGCAGTTGAAAAGTTACTTATAATTAGTAGAACGACTAAAGTGACTATCGAAATAAAGTGTAACCAATAAGGTTTTTAACCCACATACAAAAATGCTTTAAAATGTAATTTTTTTTATTTAAACAATGAACACTGGGATAAATAATGTGTTTAATTGTTATATTGTTTTGGGGGAAACATGTTCCAGACACGCAGACGGGTCTTGTGAGACTCATCACCTCACAAAATGACCGATTGAATTTATTTTAAAGTGTTTCATTTCTTGTTTTATTCAGGGTCTGTCAAGAACTTCAACACTGATAGAAGGATTTTGAGCAGTCTTACCAAAAAAGGTAACAAGCTGGGATTCTGAACAGCTGGTTTGTATAACAGTCCATAATTGTGTTGCATTTGGAGCTGAACACATCATCTTCCCTGTATCCCGCTATACGCTGCCCTAAAGCGGTCATACAACTCACAGAGACCTGCTGTGGTCCTGCAACCTGACGGCTCTTACACTAAACGTCAATCTCTACTGCGCGGACCACAGCTTTTTCATGAGATCGCACAAATACCAAGAGAAATTCCCTGGATCTGTCCTCCGTCTCCCCATCTCAATCTGCTTCTGGAATGTGACTGTCCTTCTTCCTAAATCCTTCCCTCTCATGTCATTTACATACTACTCCTTAATCTTCCCAAATCCCTCTCTCACGAAAGTCAGTCGGGAATTTTTCCAGAAGAGGAGGAAAAGCTGTCTGGACTGATATTTTATTACTCTGAGGGAATTATGGAGGGATTAGAGAGGAAATTGATGAGGAACACCACTCTGCGATGTCTTTCTCTCGCTCTCACACTCTCTATGGAAGTACGCCAGTGCTTTGTGTTCATGGATATTTTGATTACGTGGACATGAAGACATGCTTTGAAGGCTGAGAAATTCATAAACAGTCGATATTCATAAACAGAGCCACCTGTGCGTACCTCAGATACAGCCAGACAACCAACAGAGTGAAGTACTTACACATCAGTGCTATTCACCTTTCATTACCCTCTGATTTTAGGGAAAAGTTATGAGTAGGGTTAGGTTTAGGGCTAGGGATTGGGTAAGGACTACATTTTGGGACAGGAATGTTGATCCAGGGATTGGGTATTGCCGTCTTGGCAAAATCATTTGGCAAAATGGCCATTTGAGGAGAGAGATTATAAGAGTCAGAACCAGAAACAAAGTAATCAAATTCTGTTGAAAGTTGGAGTGAGCAACATATGTGCCAAAAACTCAAAACTAGAGAGATGATCACAGCTCTCTCCACTGAGATTAAACGGGCATTCAGTTTTTCACAATAACGCAAAAGACAACACAGAGTAGTGCGTGTCACAGTGGTATATCTGGCATTCTCCTCTCTTCTCTAATCAACACATTTTGCATGTGACCACTGAAAATCAGCAGATCGTACAGGACACAACAGAGCAGGCAAGTGTGTGTGTGTGTGTCTTAAAATAACAATGCACATCTATATCTACATTTACATATGCCTTCCACAAAACCAGAAAAACATGTTTCTGCTCTTGTGAATGATTCAAAGAAAAAAATGTCTTTCATATGTGTCAAAGTGTATTTTAACTTGCTGTGCCTTGAGAAGGCCAATCACTTTTCTTTCAGATTAAAATTATTGTCTTCATTTACCAACTCACATACTTTTTGCCATTCAATACATTTTTAAACGTACATCTCTTGCTCTGAAATACGTCAACTGAAGAACAAATGCAGTTTAATGTTAACTATAAAGCCGCAAGGCCTACAGAGTGAACACTGCAACAAAATAAAAGTCTACTTTTTAGCATAAATATGCAAACATGCATAAAACAAGACACGTTTTCTTGAGACGGAAATAGATGTTACGTTGTTTACCAAAAATAATTTAATATGGTTTTGCTAAAAAATTATAATGAATAATTATTTCCCTGTAGGGTCAGAAAAATAAACTTAATTCAAAGGGAAAACAGCTTTATTTATCTGAACCCATAGGCAAACATTAGTTTTTCTTGTTATAAGCATAGACCTCATTAAATTTCTCTAAAACAAGACTTAATATCTCATGTCATTTTTCTTCAATTTATTATTAATATCAAAGGTCATCGAACCTATGAATCCCATCATTGCAAACATTAATTCAAGCTCATTTCCCGTTCTGGAGGTAAACACTCTTAGAAGAAAAGGTTCTATATAGAACCTTAAAAGGTTCTATCAGCGCTATGTATTTGGAACCCCTAAAAGGTTCTATACGCTCTTAAAAAAGGGTTCCTCTGGGTTCTATATAGAACCCTGGGGTTCCATACTTGGCCAATAGAACCTTTTACCAACAAAAAAAAAATGGTTCTATATAGAACCATTTTGGAGTTCCATATATGCAGCGGGGGATGGAACCATTTCTGGTTCTAAATAGAACCATTTCTTCTAAGAGTGATGCTTGTTTATTTGTGTATGGATTGTTTAGTGTTATAAAAGTTGGACTGACATTCTGCAGGAGTGAATGTGGAGAAAATACAGCTCTCCGCCAGCACATGACACACTAACAGTGGACACAGTACATCACCTCACACACACACACACTTCATTTGTAATGAATGCACCTGCTGTTCCTCACTTTTATGGATTATGCAAATGTTTATCAAATTGACTGTTTTAAAAAGGAGAAAAATCTGACACTCCGGCACCTGATCTCTCCTTGTCACGGCACATTCCAGTCCGCCTGGCTGCTCGTTGGTTCTAACAGGATTACGGTTCTGCAGGGGAGAACCGCGGGGCGCTGCAGTGACCTGTGGAGAGATGAATATGAGTGTGATGTGTTTCAGGAGGATTTCTCAAAGTCACAAATGTTCTCTTTTAATTTGGGTTTTAATAGAGGTTTATAAAGGATAGTTAAAGGACAAAACCTGAGGCTATAATTTAAGCCCAAATTTTATAGCTGTATTAAAAATTGCTTAGAATCCTAATAAAATATTATTATTTAATACTATTAAATGCATGTAATTGAATTATAAACAATATAATTGTATTCAAATGATATAGCCTATATATTATTAAGTTTTTTCATAATATATATATATATATATATATATATATATGTGTGTGTGTATATATAATATATATATATATATATATATTTTTTTTTTTTGTGAAAAAATGTATTACCCTTTTCTGGAAACACATCTGCATATTCATGACATCATCCCTCGAAGCTTATTTGCATTAACATGCTGGGAAATTCTGAGCGAATTATTACATCATTGAGATGATCTCATGCCTCTTGTCATAAAACTGATTAATATGGACATCTGAATAAAACAGCACAATAAAACAGGTATAAGCCCCACGACTGCTGTGTGAAGTTCAAATGAGTATCGTAAAATAACCGGAAAACTTGTTCACTTGTTGTAAATTGTTCAGTTTAGTTCACTAACCGTTTTCGTTATCATATTATACATTCACCTATGTTGACATTGCTGATTGTGAAAGATACACAAATAGTTAGTGAAATGGCTTATGCTATATAACAACACATGTCGGCTAAATGCAGTTTATTGTAACATTATCATGGACGAGCACATAGCATTAGTTCAACGTCAAGCTGGTAAAAGTAGGCTATTATTGTAACTGCAGTGGGAGTTTACATTAGTTTCCAACATGATGTGTGATGATTTCGCCGTTGCGTTGAAAATCTCCGTGTAGCCCCCTGGCCAGTAGTAAATGCTCACTCGTGAGATCGAGCACACACACGAGCACGAGCGCTCTTGTTGCATTCTGAAACATCACCGCTAGAGGCCGCTAAAAAACGCAACCAGCACCTTTAAATAAATCAAATACCTACAGGCATTGGTTGATGAACAAAACAGTAATCTCAATACTGCATTTTACACAAGTAGCAGCAACATTATTGCTTTAATACTAGCAGTGGTTCTCAACCAAACTTGGAAATGTGGTTCATACAGTATCAGCTCCATCTGTGATAAATCACAAACCTGTCAGTTTCATAAACTGTAAGATTAAGCTCCTCCTTCACAAAACAGGTAAAACAGAAAACACCATTATTCTCCTGTCTCATAAGACAGCGAGTGGAATCCAGAGCACAGATGGTAAGTACAACCGCACAGACTGAGAGAAGAATGTTTGATAGATTATTACATTAGGCAGGATAAATCATTTTGAGTTAACGAGTAAAGACTCAAACGTATTTGACACGGTCTAATCTGAAGCTTTTCAGTTATATTATTTGCAGAATGCATTAAGTTTAAGTGTTATAAACAGCACAAAATAAACACTATGCTTCCACTACCACTTAAATAATTTTATGATCACAAAATGCATGCATTTATGTTCAGTAATACACTATAAAACAACTTTAAAGGCTTACACAACCTAAAGGTATGAACTATTAACTAGACCAGGAAACAACAACAAAAAAAAAAAAAACCCAACAACCAGTCAAACCAGCTTGATCTATTTGTGTTCATTGTTTTTCTTCCTCGTTCCTGTCATTTGATTACATAAAGTCTTTGAGAGAGTAAAATATATATTTTTTTCATTTAGTATATTATCTTTATTTGATTGTGATGGACACAGAATTCAGTTCAGCAGTTCGGGAAACACAAACACCATAATGAATTATGATGAAGACGCAGATCATCACAACACTTGTGATGGAGAGAAAAGGTGAGAGAAATATTTTTTAGCATTTGTACATTGAATCATATTTATATAGATATAAATCACACATAAAAAAAAAAAATATATATACACTATATAATAATATTTTAAAGAAGCATATTCTTTATATATGTTATTAAGTGACAGATTGCAAACCAACTTCAAAACAACAGTTTACAATTTGAGATCAAAAATACAGCTAATTACATTTTATTACCAACGGCATTGACAATCTTAATATAATTTGAGTGAAAGTGATGCTGAATTGCTCTGAACTATGAAGATGGATTTTTTTTTTTCAGTGCTGAAGATTCTTCGTTTAAACAAAGGTAAATCCAATTACACTCATGTTTGCTATGGGCCTATGGCTTCATAGCTGTGCTGCTTTTGATCCTGTAGCAAGACGTAAATAATGTTTTCATTGCAAATAACCTTTCATTAATAAAGATTAATGACACCAACATATTAATTTACCTGAAAATAATAAATTAAACTTTTGAGAGATGATTATTTTAAGATTAATTAAACATTTAGATTAATGAAACCAAATAATTTGTTAACTTTCGAGAAAAGCTTGATGTTTTTCAGGTCTCTGGAGAGATCAGGATCACATGTCTCCAGTGGTTTGTCCATGAAAAGTGACAAATCAATGAAAAAACCAATTGAATTTAAAAAAGGAGATTCTCAGTGTGATCGGAGGTAAATAGAACTATTTTTATGTGACGTAGCTTTAATGGTTTTGGCATCAAAATAATGTGATGGTTTTGTCAATATAAAATTTTGCTAAAATTTTTTAAATAAAAATAAATTTTTTTAGATAATACAAATTGTCCTGAACAAATCTTTATGACATCGACTTTTATTTGGAATTACATAATCATTGTTTAATGGTGAGATTGATTATTTAGTTTTTTTTTTTTTTTTTTTCAGGTCTCTGGAGAGATCAGGATCACATGTCTCCAGTGGTTTGTCCATGAAAAGTGACAAATCAATGAAAAAACCAATTGAATTTAAAAAAGGAGATTCTCAGATTGATCAGAGGTAAATAGAACTGTTATAGAACTGGTTTTGGCATCAAAATAATGTGATGGTTTTGTCAATATAAAATTTTGCTTTTAGATAATATGCTATTGTCCTGAAAAAATCTTTAGACTTTTATTTGGAATTACATAATCATTGTTTAATGGTGAGATTGATTTTTTTTTTTTTCCAGGTCTGAGGAAAGATCAAATTCATCTGATCCCAGTGTTTTGTCTATGAATAGTGACAAATCAATGAAAATAGCAAATTATTTAAAAAATGAAAATTCTCTGTATGATCAAAGGTAAATCTATTCATGTTTTATTTGCATTCGTTTTAGCCATGATGATGATGATTGTAGCCCTAAAGTTAAAAAAGAATTTTGTTTGTGAATGTTTAAAAAGTATTTCCCCAATCCACACTAAATTTTATTTATTATATTTATTCTCTGATCCCAGTGCAAAACAAATGAAAGATGAATCAAATATACAACAGTGGTATTGTATCATTAAAAACACCTTTAGTGTTCATTCAGTGTTCACACCAAGAAGGTGCACTTCTGCTTCCCAGGTCAGAGAGGGTGTACGGGGGTCTGATGACTCACCAACCATATTAATTGCAGAGAACAAAAATTAATACAGATTGTTTGCTGTAAACTCTCACCAGATGCAGGGTTTCAGCAATAAACGGCAGAACATCTCATATTTCCTTATCCAGTTGCCATCATGCTGATCTCTCACATGATCTGTTTTTAAAAAAATGAGAAATAACAAAGTAAAATTAAATTTAATTCATTATTCAATCAATTATCTATGCTTATTAGAGTCATTACTCTTATATTTTTACAGAAGTCACAGTCTTCATTAGTAGAAACATCTAATTAAATTGGCCACAAAAAATGACATTACAGAGATTACAAAAAAAGGAAAATACATATGATATCATAGTGTTTATCTGTTGTTTATATTTATCTGTTATATATATATATATATACTGTATATGTGTGTGTGTGTGTGTGTGTGTGTGTGTTTGTGGCCATTTATTTATGTAAATGGCTACATAGGCAACAGATTCTGTAGTTTTATTACTTTCGACTGAAAGAAATTATATTTTTTTCAGACATAATGGTTACAGACATAACCGGCAAACACATGATCCAGAGATCTACCAAAGATTAAAATCTTGCTTGAAAAAGAAGCATCTCTACATTTTTGAAGGGCTTGCAAACCAGGGAAACCCAACACTTCTGAATGAGATCTACACAGATCTTTACATCACAGAGGGTGGAAATGGAGAGATCAGTAATGAACATGAAATTAAAAGGATAGAGAAATCATTGAAGGCTGCTGAAGGAGCAACAATACCAATCAAATGCAATGACATCTTTAGAGCTTTACCTGGACAAGACAAACCCATCAGAACTGTGCTGACGAAGGGAGTCGCTGGCATTGGAAAAACAGTCTGTGTGCAGAAGTTCATCCTGGACTGGGCTGAAGAGAAAGACAATCAGGACGTCCAGCTCATATTTCCACTTCCTTTCAGAGAGATCAATCTGATGAAGGACAAAAAGTTCAGTTTAGTTGGTCTTCTTCAAACATTCTTTATGGCAGAGACAAGTTCACATCTGATTCAAAACTCCTCTGTAGTTTTCATCTTTGATGGTCTGGATGAGTGTCGTCTTCCCTTAAACTTTCACAGCAATGAGACTCTACGGGATGTGACCAAAGAGACCTCAGTGGACGTGTTGTTGACGAACCTCATTGTGGGGAATCTGCTTCCCTCGTCTCTCATCTGGATCACCTCCAGACCAGCAGCAGCCGATCTCGTCCCGTCTGAGTGTGTCCATCGAGTGACAGAGATACGAGGCTTCAATGATCCACAGAAGGAGGAATACTTCAGGAAGAGAGTCAGTGATCAGACTCTGGCCAATACAATCATCACACACCTGAAGTCCTCAAGGAGCCTCTACATCATGTGCCACATCCCAGTGTTCTGCTGGATCTCAGCCACTGTTCTGGAGAAGATGATGAGCGAAGCAGAGAGAGGAGAGATTCCCAAGACTCTCACTCAGATGTACACACACTTCCTGATGGCACAGATTAGCATCAAAGACACAAAGTACAATGAGAAGAATGACACGAACAGAGAGATGATTTTTAAATTAGGGAAACTGGCTTTTCAGCAGCTTGTGAAAGGCAATGTGATCTTCTATGAGGAAGACGTGAGAGAGTGTGGCATTGATGTGACAGAAGCATCAGTGTACTCAGGATTGTGCACTCAGATCTTCAGAGAGGAGTTTGGCTGGTATCAGGGGAAAGTCTTCTGCTTTGTTCATCTGAGTATCCAGGAACATCTAGCGGCTCTATATGTGCATCTCTCCTTCCACAACAAAAATGTCCTTGCAGAAGGCAACACACATGAATCAGAAATGAATGTGACTGTGCCAATCATACTCAAATGTGCAGTTGAGAAAACGTTAGAAAGTAAGACTGGACATCTCGATCTCTTTCTTCGCTTTCTCATGGGACTTTCGATTGAGTCAAACCAGGCCCTCCTAGGACGTTTTTTTGGGAAAAGAACCATTATCCCCCAGGACTCCTCGGAAACTACTGAGTACCTCAAGGATGAAATAAAAATCGCTTGTCCAGAAACAAGTATTCTTCTGTTCCACTGTCTTAATGAACTTAATGATCATTCTCTAAATGATGAAATCCAAAAATACATAAACTCAGGAAAAGTCGAAGAAATCCAGTCCCAAGAACATTGGTTGGCTCTATTGTTCATTTTAATGACATCAGATGAGAAGTTTGACGAGTTTGAACTCTATAAATATGGTAGATCAGATGCAATCTTTAACTGGCTTCATCCAGTGATCAAGCTGTCTACAAAGGCCCGGTGAGTACTTTTCATAATTTATTATATTTGTGAGTGCAACAAATTTGTTAATATAAAAAAAAAAAAAAACTGAAAAAAAACAAAACAAAAAAACAGCAACAAACAAAACAAAACAAAAACCATCTAAACAATCTCACTTTCTTTTCCAGGTTGGATAATTGTAATATTACAGTAACAGGCTGTGTAACGCTGTCTTTACTTCTTTCATCACAATCCAATGTGAGAGAGCTGGATATGAGCAACAACAAACTGCAGGACTCGGGAGTAGAAATACTCAGTGTCGGAGTGAAGAAATCATGCAATGCCAAACAGATGTACGCTTCTATGGAATAAATTTAAATATAACAACGTTATAATACACAATGTACATATACAATCATTTAACATTTTTCTATGTCACTTCAGAATTGAAGGATGGTTCTGCAATGTGCCAAATAAAGAGAACAAGTTGGAAGATTTTATAAGTCACACTGCTGGACTACAGGACATAGAGTGTAGACTGGAATCTTTGAAGTAGGTTAACCCTAAATAGAAAACTTTAAATGAGTCATCATGCAAATTGTGCATGCATTTCTGCCAATTGATCGAAACATTCTCTTCTCTCTAGTCTGAAGAACTGTGGAGTAACAGGAGCGGGCTGTGTTTTCCTGAGCTCAGCTCTGAGTTCAAACCCTTCTCATCTGAAAGTGCTGGACTTGAGCAGGAATAACATTGGAGACTCAGGAGTTAAACATCTCTGTGCTGCTCTGAAGAAAGCTCAGTGTGCATTGGAAATACTGAAGTGAGTTATAGTGAGCTAGCCCGTTCTCATCCTTTATCGTCACATAGAACGCTATATGACAAAACGGCGCTATACTACGCACATGGCACCCTTTATCATTAATATAACACGCGCACCCAAGTCGTCATAAATCCTTTAGCGTAATGTGAGACTACCCTACCCCACACCTAATCCTACCCATCACAGCGCGTTATATTAACGACAACGGGTGCCATGTGCATAGTATAGCGCCGTTTTGTCATATACCGTTCTACTAACAAACTAACTGAATAATGAAATATTGATAAAGACTGTGAGAGAAACATATCTCTGTTTGAACCACATTTCATTGAGTTCAGAAAGATTCAACTGTTTTTTAAGGCATCATTTTTCAAATCCACTCTGCTTTCTTAAGGTTGTCCAACTGTAATGTTACACATGAAGGCGTGACAGCACTGACCGAAGCTCTGAAATCAAATCCATCCCACCTGAAAGAGATCGATCTGCTTGAGAATGATCTGGAAGAGTCAGACTTGAATGCGATCTCCATGATCCTGGAAAAGTAATCAAAAAACACCAATACTTATGATGACTCTATAAACACTTAACCTTTCAACAATAAGTAATCTCTCAATTGTAAAAATGTATTAAGAATTTTTGCAAATCAAATCCTGATATAATCAAACTTCAGGTAAAAACAGATCACATTTTCAATGGACTGAAAGTTTGGAGGGTGTAATGTAGAAACATTTCAGTTATTCTGTGTTGATGTAAAAGGCGACGTCCGCCCCCACACAGTGTACGTGTGTGAGTCTGTATGCGACCGGGGAGTACGACTATCCAGTAAATAAAGTTGGAAAAGTATTCTTAAATCCACATCTGGCATCCTTATTGACAGCTCAATAAACATGCATGTCAGACCGATTAAAACAGGAAGTGACATTACAGATAATATGGTTTTATATTCTGTATTTAAAGTACATTATCAGTACATCTTATACGAGTTATGCTGCTATTGGACCATTTGAAGTATGCTAAAGAGCATTGAAAATATTAGATAAGAAACCTTCATCATATCATCATTATAATATTCTAGATAAATAAATATACGTTTTTAAATTTAGCGAATTTAAATTTTTTTAAATCAGCCTGTCTAATACTGTATATAAGGTTATCCATGGTCTGGCGCCTCCACCATTAAGTGATTTTATCAAAGAAAAGTCTATCAGTGCTGTCGGGTCTCGAGTAACTAAAGCCACTATGAGAGGGGACTTTGACTTGCCGTTTAGGCGAACCACCTTTTCACAGAACGCTCTATCATACCAGGGGGTGAGCTCCTGGAATAGTATTCCTCAGTCATTGAGGGAAAACACAAGTTTTCCTATTTTTAGGAGTCGTTTAAAAGTATGGTTGAAGGACACACAAATATGTGAGCATGTTTAGTAATCAGTAGTCTACATATCTGATGTAAAATAGAGTTAGTGTTTTATAAAACTAAAGAGGATAGAATTATTAGTGTGAAATGGGTTGTGTAATAGGAGTTAGGATAGCATGGGTGGTGTAAAAGGGGTCAGTGTAATATGGCTTATCCTAATATGTTGTGATCACTGTTATTGTCCTTGCTTCTGTATATAGCCTGTGCATAGTGTGTCTGTATCTATTTGTGTAACATCTACCTGCTTGGGGGTCTACAGATGGAAATTAGCCTATGGCTATATATCTGGCATATTTACATATGTGAAAAATGTTCATTAATATGTATTGTCCCTTGTGTCTTTTTCTACAAATAAAATAAATAAATAAGCACATTTCTGGTAATAATTTACAATAAGGTTCCAATTGTTAAACACAACTAGGCCAAAGATAAAAGGGGGTAAAAATCTAATAACGCATCCACTATTCGTAATCCACTAATCAAAGAGTGTCTCAAACAAAACACAGAATAACCTTCATTTGATATAACAAACCTTTTAAACTTTAGCCAAATCCACAAATGATTTAATTCTCAAAAGCCAATACTGTCATGAATGCCACTCTCATGGTCATATGTCGTGTAAAGGAATTTATTGAACTGCATTTTCTGTTCCTAATGTTTCTGTTTTCACTTCCTGTTTAGATCCTTTTTGCTTAATAGGTGTTTGTTTCCATAGTTACCCTCATTTGTTTCCATGACTGTTAATCACCAACACCTGTCCTTTAGCCAGTTAGCCATTTGCTGCGTCCCAATTCGCTTACTTATACTACTGTATGCCCTAAAAGTATGTACTCTTTTTGTAAAGAAAAACTACATACTTTTGAGTGTGTAGCAAAAGAGTAGGCAAGCTTTGGGACATACTATCACATTATCTTTAACGCATGCTGCATGCATCCTGTCACTGTAAACTGCCCTGTCAATCATCTCATCACAGTTAAAATCCTCCATTCAATCTAATTTGATTTCCTACCGTTTCGGAGAGCACGTTCATCTGCCAGTCGTGGGTATTTCATGAGGAGACTCTCCTCGTGTTTTCCATTTGAATATAATGATGCATTTAAAAAGTCATGGCTAAACGTGTCTTTACAAAAGTTCACAATGCTGCTGCATATGCAATATACTGTAATGTGGAGAACATTGAATAAATTCATTTTCATCAGGTTAGATACTAAAATTAATCACACAAAGCCCCGTGTCTTTTTTTTTTTTAACACTTTTTACTCGTGTTTATAGTTCTAACCGAATCCTCATCTACCACGCAATGGTTTGTGGGCAATATCAGCCGTTAGAGTGTGCACAGCATAGATATCATATAGAGACTAGATACCCTATTGGCCGCTGGAAAACCATAGACATATACACTAGAAGAATCTGATGCATTAAAGTGGAGGGGCTCCCCTGTTTCAAGATGGCGGCTCTATTGACGCATTCGTTCCAATGAACTGCCGTAGCCAAGGTGAGTTCTAGTGTATATGTCTATGCTGGAAAACGAGAAATCTGGCCGCCATCTTGAACCGGTCATATTCCTAGTCTCGTTGCGTGGCAGCAGATAAGATGCCAGAGCACTGTGGAGCATTTTCCTATTCTAATCTCCGGACCACCGAAAATAGTACTTTTCACAAGTAAGTCTTAACGTTACCATACTATTGGTTGTATTTTGTGAATAGAATATTACCAGATAATCGAGAAGGAGCAAGGATATTTGTTATAGAGCTGGTAAGTCCCGCCCCTTCAGCTAGCCCCGCTGGACCTCTAGGTTGAAAAATCGTCAATGCAAGTGAATGAGAGAAAATAATTATTTTCTAATCCCGTTTGAATTTTGCAATGAATGTGAACATATGTTGTCTCTGAATTTTTTATATAATGTTTCGTGTAAAGAATGCTACAATTTAGCGGGTAGAATTTTCACACGGTTAGACTTTGTGGACTACAACTCTTTCGACGTGTTTGATATAAATCACACCCACTAGCACACGGATCCCGCTAAACATGCCTGTGTCTTTGGTGCACTTCACCACCTTCTTTCAGGGTGAGGACAAACTAGTTGAGTGTGGTGAAAACCGTGATTTGTGGAGGGAAAATGTGTTATGCGGCGACGTCACATATGCGACGTGTAGTCTTTTTTCGTTATGTCTATTCCACAACTGCTAGCCAAAGAATCATACAATATACTGTCAAACTCGTTACATGAGAAATTATATAAAAAATTCACAGACAACATATGTTACATTCATGGCACAATTCAATTCAATTCACAATTCAATTGAGTTACCCCTCCAACTTCTAGTTTTATTGATAACCTATATCTTATCACATGCGATTTGGCTATTGATATTACAGAAGTCCTGTGGTAAAATTGCATTAACTTACTCCATCTACCCTTGTAAATTTAATCCGAATAGGGCTTTATGCTGCATTCATGTGCTATGGTAATTATGGTAAATACCAAAAGCCGACGTGGAAAATGCACATGAACACCCCCTCATGTGGTATTTATCACGGGGCAACTCGTAGAATATTTTGATGGACGAGTTGCCGAGATGAGATAACCTTTTGATCTTTTCAAAATGGCGGAGAGCACCGCGAATGGTAAACGCGTCGTGAATGGTAAAAATATATACTATTCATGATCTAGAAAATATAGGCTACAGCATATTTACCTTTTGAGTTTTGATAAATCATTTTCTTGCTGTTGCAGATGACTTAAGCCATCTAAAATAGTTTTAGCTAAATAAACAGGTCTGGAACATCTTTTTAACACATTACGACAACAAAAGCACTTGAACGCAACACACTGGTAATTACCAGTTCACAAGTGGAAAATATCCTATTTTCCATAGCACGTGAACGCAGCATTAGTCTCGACATTTTCCCCTCCCACATCCACACATACAATAAAAAAGGTATAGGCTTAATGTTTACAGACGTAAACACGTTGAAAAGCTTCTTCTCAATTTTTATTACAGGTGGCTGCGTTCGGTGGATGTGTGTGTGTGTGTGTGTGTGTGTGTGTGAGAGAGAGAGAGACGAGAGTGTCTCTTCGTGTGTATGTATGTGCGTGTGTAAATCATAAATTGTTTCTTCAACTTATTAAAACTTTACTGCTACTATCAGTTTCTGCTTCTTTATTATATTTATAGTGTGTGATTTCTAAAATACATTATATCCTTCATCACACATATTGTGTCTGGTCACTTTATATCTTATATCAGAATATTATATTACTGTTAAGCCTACAATGGATATTAAAATACGCCGAACCATGTGTCCTGTATCATAGCTACATGAATGACCTTTGCAGCAAAAAAACAAAACAAAAACAAAAACGTGTGAAAATCAGTTCAGTATTCAGTGAGGTATGATTAATTTAATGTGCTGACAGCTCATTTCACCTGCCATTCAGATTACACTGAGCGGAGCGGATGACCGGTTTAAGATGGCGGCTCCAATTCTTGTCCGTGCCAATAGGCAGTAGTGGTTGATAGGGCGTCTACCTATATGGTGCACAGAGACTATTTGGTGTGCATCGATCTACACTTCGGATTCTGACCGGATATAGTAGACCATCCGGGTATCTTTGAAACACTCATTTCAACATACTACGATTTGGGACGTACTAATTCTATTTTCGAATAAACTTTTTTTAAGTTTACCCATATGTTACAGGTCCCCTTTAAACATGATTTTGTTTCCAGCCAGACATTGAGAGGTTGCTAGTGGCTTGCTTTCCACTTATGATTGCAAATAGTATCAGGTAGTTAGTGGGAGTGACGCTGAGACTCTGGGCTATTGCCAACTTCCTTGATGCCACAACATCATCACATGAGGAGCAGGTTAGCCATGATAAAAAAATAAAAAAAAAACATTGTTCAGTTCGACTGATTCCAGAGGACCGTCAAGTTGAATTTAGAAGACACATGGTAAGTACAACTGCAATGTTTGATAGATAAATTGCAAAATGGATCCTCCTGAGTTAAAAGATAAAAGAATCTTTTTGCAGAAAAGATTTGCAGAATCTCACATTACATTGAATTAAATGTGAATTAATTGTTAAAAAAACATCTTTATGCTTTACCGAGAAGTTAAACATATCATCTTGAATGATCACAGACTGTATTTGTATTCTTATGTTTAGTCAAATATAGTCTAGTATAACCTGTTACACAAAAAATCTAGTAAAACCAGTTCTTAAAAAGAACGCTTGCATGCATAAACAAATGTTTCTTTCATTTTTCCAGCATTCTTGCAAAAAGCAAAGCCTTGACACATACGGATAAAAAGCATGTCTCTAATAAATACTAAAGGGAACAACGATTCCGGCACCTCTGTCAGTGGATTGAATGGGTGAGAAAAACATATTTAATTACTAGGGGTTTGTAAGGATACACAAAACTGACGGTTCGGTTTTCCCACGGTTTTGACGTCTCGGTTCGATTCAGTTCGGTTTAGAAAGTTTTATTTATTTATTTTTTTTTTAAAGTGGTTTAATGAAAAACACTGTCTTCGTCTTTAAATTAATTCAATTACAATTAAACGTAGGATTAAAAAAAAATCTGCTAATGCTGTAAACTATATCAGGGAGCCACATTACTATAACATTGAAGGTTGTACAATGTAGCCTAGACTTTTAACCTAAATTCAGACGCTATTTATTTTTTAGATATAATAATCAACACCCAACACATTGTATTAAAACATGTAAACTGAACATAAGGCAGTTTTTGCATTAACTTGTGTTTTTATTCTATATGTTACTGAAATATAATAATTTACACAGTTGTCATTTTCATGAAAGATATTTTAAACACAAATTAAATAACCAAGATTTCATTAACAGGTTAAGTAAAATATAATATATAGGCATGGTGCATTTATTTAGTGCAATAGGAACCAATGTTGTGGACACTGAATCACTTGCCTGTTGAGGTAAATATAATGAGTGACAAGCTATGCTGTTTTATTGACGTCTTTCCGCTGCTGAAACACTGATTGAGCGATTACACGAGTTATGATGCCTTTCAGTAAGTATCCTGCATCTTTCAACATACCTTCAGGTGTCCATTCTGTAACTGAGGAAGAGATGATCGCGTTTACTCGCGCGCCGCGCTGCCGCTTGTTATTTGGTGTTAATGGTGGTTTGGCTACAAAACTGAATTTGTTGTGTACTGTACAAATAAACGGTGCGAATCCACTTGTCCGTGCGGCACTTCTGTCGCTCTGCGCTCCGCTTTATTCCTATGGGTGACGTCACACGACTTTAACGCGCCCGCAAAGCATCCCGGGAAGGCAACAGAACTAAGTTTAATCCTAATGAAACTTTTATTATTAATCTGATTATTCTCTTAGCAAAATTCTACATTCATAAATGTAAGTTTACACATTCCATACTATCTTTTATTGCTTTTAATAATGAGGTCAAGCAATTATGTCAACACTATTAAGCTTTCTCTTAATCAAAAAGCAATAAAAACTGTGAATGTATGTAAACAATTTCATATTTTTTTGTAAATCTGTACTACCCCTGGCTAAACGTGATGTAAGTCTGTTATGTTTTCTGTTATGCTCTTTATGTTTTATGTTATACCTGCAATATTGGAAACTGCACAATGTATTTTCTTTTATAATTGAGAGGAATGTTCTTGTAAACTGTGCAATTGTTGAATAATAAAAAAAAAAAAAAAAAAAAAAAGAGTACTTGGAAAAAAAAAGCAAAAAAAAAAAAAAAAAAAGAACTACTAACGTTTTAGTAAAAAAAAAAAAAAAAAAAGCATCCCGGGAAGGCGGCGCTTCATTTGAAAAAATGCATAAAGAAGTAGAGCATATGGAGACGGAGGGAAGTCTCTCGCAGGTCCTCTGTTCTAGACTGGCCGCTGGCTCAAAACCTCGCCCATAGAGGTAAACTTGAGGAACGCCCATCAAAGTACAAATGTGGGGGTCGCGACACCACGCGACTGTCGTTTCGGACAAGTGGATCCGCACCGAAAGCCCCGTTCACACTACACGTGACGCGTTACCATTCATTATCAATGGTGAGCGGGCGACTTCCGGCGACACGCGCAACGGCGACCGGTGGAGCCCCGTTCACACTACACGCGACTTTGTTGCTGCAGGTCGCCAGTGGCTGCACTGGAGGGCGTTCCCCACTACTGGTTGCCTAGTAATGTTTCTGAGTGACATTCAGGGATGTTGCTCTATGTTAGACAACAAATGTGTTTTATTGCCGCTACAAACAAATATTTTGGAAGGAACGGAGTCAGTACGATGAACACCACTGTATGTACACGGTGACGGAGATATATCATCCATTATAGGACAGTTTCTGACTGCTAAAATGAGCTTCTCGTTCAACTTGCCTCGGTCAGACTCAGCACTTAAGAGTGACTCGCTCCACTGACTTCACTCCTATTGGTTGTCGCTCGTGAAAATCGCTCTTCATTTGCATAAAGTAAAAAATTTCTCAACTTTGTCGCGTCGCTGGACATGCCCCTCCGGTCGCGACCGCGAGTGTCGCCGGAAGTCGCCCGCTCACCATTGAAAATGAATGGTATCGTGTCGCGTGTAGTGTGAACGGGGCTTCGCACTAGACTCGACCAAGCGACGTGATAACATTCATTATCAATGGCGAGCAGGCGACTTCCGGCGACATGCGCGACAGTGACCATTGGGGCGTGTCCAGCGACGCGACAAAGCTGAGAAATGATTAACTTTATGCAAATGAAGGGTGATATTCGCGAGCGACAACCAATAGGAGTGAAGTCAGCGGAGCACTCTTCAGTGCTGAGTCTGACCGAGGCAAGTTGAACAAGAAGCTCATTTTAGCAGTCAGAAACTGTCCTATAATTGATGATATATCTCCGTGTACATACAGTGGTGTTCATCGTACTGACAACGTGACTGAATGGTTTCAGGCAACACAGATAGACTGATATTTGACCGTTTGCTGCAGTTAAATTGCCAGGATGGCAAAGAGCACTCACTGTTTCTCGTTCATCTTTAATATTATGCATTTTACGTATGTACTGATTCCATTTGTATTTAGACTTTTCCTTACAAAATATTTGTTTGTAGCGGCAATAAAACATATTTGTTGTCTAACATAGAGTAACTTCCGTGAATGTCACTCACAAACATTACTAGGCAACCAGTAGTGGGGAACGCCCTCCAGCGCAGCCACTGGCGACAAAGTCGCGTGTAGTGTGAACAGGGCTTAAGACATGAGGTCCATTGAGCCGGGCTGGGCGGGGCCGGGGTAGCAGGGGGCGGGGCGGGGCGTGTTCGGTTTGCAATGATAGTATCGCGATTCGAATCGTGAGTTCAGTATCGCGGTTTTTCAGTTCGGTTAAATATCGTTACACCCCTAATTACTTTGTTTTTGTATGTGTATGAATTTGTATGTTTACAGACTTAGGATAGAACTAGATTTACGGATCAACGTCAACATCAGTTTTGTTAAAAGGAGATCTGATTATTTTGAGGAGAAATTGTACTGCTATCATTTACAGTATGTCTAGATAATAGCTGTAATTAAATTCTAAATCCACTAATCGTGATGTTGAATGTCGCATCTGACAGTTTTGATCAGGAGAGATCAGATTCACCTGCATCCAGAGTTCTGTTTATGAGGAGTGACAGATCAATGCAAATACCAATTCACTTAAGAAATAAAACATCTTGAAAAACTAAGTTATTGTTTTCATCATTTCAAGTTTTCTAATCACCCATACAGGGAATATTTGAACCAAATGAAGAAACACAGACCCTTTCTGTTTACATGTATTATAGTAATCTGCTATTTAGAAGTACTGAAATGCAAAAAATGTTAAGAGTCATTGACCCTTATTAATTTTATATCAATGGAGACAGCATATGTGGCATTTAAAAAGGCAAGCGGGATGGATTACTAAAAGTAGGAAAGTAAAGTTCTTTAGCAAAATGTGCTTGCTATTGAGCTGTAATGTAACATGGAGCATGATAACATTAACCTTAATTTACATAGCATGACATAATCTTGTGTTTCCTCTTGCAGATTTATGGAAAGATCAGAATCTTCTGGCCTTAGTGTTTTGTCCATGAAGAGTGACCAATCAATGAAAATACCAATTCGACTGAGAAATAGATCAGCCATTGGAAAAAGGTAACGATGATTTATGCCAAAGGTTGTCATCACTGCAGTAGTGTGGTAAAGGCACATTCATGAGAAGGATGCAGTTTCCAGATCACATTTTCTGATCACTTCTTCTCAATGGTTTGTTGTTAACCTTCTCTAAAATGCTACAATTACACTTCTCTTAATTTTTTGTTCGTTTCACTCTCAGTCTTCAGCAGGAGAAATCGGACACACCTGACCCAAGTGTTTTGTCAATGAAGAGTGATCAATCAATGAAAATACCAATTCGACTGAGAAATAGATCAGCACCCATTCCCATTGGAAAAAGGTAATGACGATTTATTCTAAAGGTTATCAGAACTGCAGTGCTGTGGTAGACCGACAGTCACACAAAATCTCTATAGTTCTCAGACAAACAATTACTTAACGCATTTTAAGAACAAGGAAGCATCAGAGTACTTTAAACTGACTTGACAGATGAGAAGATGAGAGTCATTGTGGCGTGGCTGGATTATTTCAGTTTCTCTTAGTGGCTTGTTGTAAGTTCACGTAAGAGAAAAGATTCAAATACGATTATCAAAGACTAAGGGCAGAAAAATATTTTTTAATTATTAAGCTGTGTCTTTGGTGTGAGAGACCCGGGTTCGAATCCACTGTGAGACACCAATGTGTCCCTGAGCAAGACACTTAATCCCTAGTTGCTCCAGATGTGTGCGACCTCTGACACTTTGGATAAAAGCGTCAGCTAAAATGAATAAAAGTAAATGTAAGATTGTCTCACCTAAATGCTGGTCATGTTTTGAAGATACGTGTCATGTTTTCATACTTTTTTTGTGTGTCTATAAGGGATTTACACCTAAAATCAGATCAAGATGTTGAGAAGAATGGCACCTTTCCTGAAAGGTGTATTGGATATCAGTAGGTTAAATGTTTCAGAACTCATTTATAGTGTCTGAATTTGTGCATAGTTGTTGCTACTGACAAACATGTATTCAACAGACAGGATTCAGAAACACATGAAGTCAAGATTCAAAGGTTGAAATCACACATAGAAAAGAAGCATCTCTACATTTTTGAAGGGCTTGCAAAGCAGGGAAACCCAACACTCCTGAATGAGATCTACACAGAGCTTTACATCACAGAGGGTGGAAATGGAGAGATCAGTAATGAACATGAAGTTAAAAGGATAGAGAAATCATTGAAGGCTGCTGAAGGAGCAACAATACCAATCAAATGCAATGACATCTTTAGACCTTTACCTGGACAAGACAAACCCATCAGAACTGTGCTGACGAAGGGAGTCTCTGGCATTGGAAAAACAGTCTCTGTGCAGAAGTTCATCCTGGACTGGGCTGAAGAGAAAGTCAATCAGGACGTCCAGCTCATATTTCCACTTCCTTTCAGAGAGATCAATCTGATGAAGGATAAAACACTCAGTCTTGCAGATCTTCTTCATGTCTTTTTCCCTGAAACTAAAGAAATATCCAGTGACAAATATAAAGTGTTGTTCATTTTTGATGGTCTGGACGAGTGTCGTCTTCCCTTAAACTTTCACAACAATGAGACTCTACGGGATCAGACCAAAGAGACCTCAGTGGACGTGTTGTTGACGAACCTCATTGTGGGGAATCTGCTTCCCTCTGCTCTCATCTGGATCACCTCCAGACCAGCAGCAGCCGATCTCGTCCCGTCTGAGTGTGTCCATCGAGTGACAGAGGTACGAGGCTTCAATGATCCACAGAAGGAGGAATACTTCAGGAAGAGAGTCAGTGATCAGACTCTGGCCAATACAATCATCACACACCTGAAGTCCTCAAGGAGCCTCTACATCATGTGCCACATCTCAGTGTTCTGCTGGATCTCAGCCGCTGTTCTGGAGAAGATGATGAGCGAAGCAGAGAGACGAGAGATTCCCAAGACTCTCACTCAGATGTACACACACTTCCTGATGGCACAGATTAGCATCAAAGAGACAAAGTACAATGAGAAGGAGGACAAAGATAAAGAGATGATCTTCAAACTAGGGAAACTGGCATACGATCAATTGGAAAGAGGCAATGTGATCTTCTATGAGGAAGACCTGAGAGAGTGTGGCATTGATGTGACAGAAGCATCAGTGTACTCAGGATTGTGCACTCAGATCTTCAGAGAGGAGTTTGGCTGGTATCAGGGGAAAGTCTTCTGCTTTGTTCATCTGAGCATTCAGGAACATTTAGCAGCTGTATATGTGCATGTCTCATTCCACAACAACGGCAAAAACGTGCTTGAAGCACATGAATCTGGAACACCCGTGACAATGTTCAGCTTACACAAATGTGCAGTTAAAAAATCTTTAAAAATGATGAATGGACATCTCGATCTTTTCCTTCGCTTCCTCATGGGACTGTCACTAGAATCAAATCACAAGCTCCTAAAAGGGCTTTTGGTGAAGACGACAGACAGCTCCCTGGAAAGAGAGAAAACTATTGAGTATCTCAAGGAAACAATAAAAACAATCCCTTGCACAGAAAAGACACTTGTTATTTTCCACTGTCTGAAGGAACTAAATGATCATTCTCTCATTACGGAAATCCAAAGCTACATGACCTCCGGAAAAATAAACGACGACACTCTGTCCCCACATCTCTGGTCAGCTCTGGTGTACGTCTTAATGACATCGAATGAAAAGTTCAATGATTTTGAACTTCGTAAATACGAGAGATCAGACACAGCTGTGTTCAGGTTGCTTCCTGTGATCAAGTTGTCGAAAAGGATCTGGTGAGAACATGTAGTTGCTTGCAAAATAGCACATTACTTCTAATTACGCTGTGTAAATCACCATTTTAAAAATGCAATTTCATTTAACTGTATCTACCATTATATACACAGTACATAGCATCTACCTTAGTCTAAACAGCTGATACTATTCATGTATTTGTTCTGGCAGGATGCATGACTGTAATATCACAGAAAAAGGCTGTGCGTTGCTTTCTGCTGTTCTACCATCAATATCTAATCTCAGAGAGCTGGACTTGAGCCACAACAACCTGCAGGACTCTGGAGTGGAAATACTCTGTATTGGATTGAAAAGATCACACTACGACTTAAAACAATTTATGTATGAATTTTCAGTGAACCAAAACACACACAAAAATATGTCTATATAAGCCCTGTTTACATTTTAAAGGTTTTAATCAAATCTGTTGTCAGGAGGAGTCTGGTTTCTGATGATTCCAATCTTGATAGTGTCGTCTTTCTTACTGCTGGACTACAGGACACAAAGTGTAGGCTGGAATCACTCAAGTAGGTTTACTCTCTAAGCTCCAGATATCGTGTATTCTGGTTTACAAATGCGTAGATAGTATTTGCATACTTAATGATAATGATAATGACGACCTAAATGCTATTTTTTCTCTTCTCTTTGTAGTCTGAAGAACTGTGGAGTTACAGAAGCGGGCTGTGTTTTCCTGAGCTCAGCTCTGAGTTTAAACCCTTCTCATCTGAAAATGCTGGACTTGAGCTGGAATAACATTGGAGACTCAGGAGTTAAACATCTCTGTGCTGCTCTGGAGAAGGTTCAGTGTGCATTGGAAATACTGAAGTAAGTTACAACAAACTTAATTAGTATGTTTTGACCTTTATCTGAATCATTGATTAAATTAAAAAGTGTTATACAGTACAAACTGTCAACGGAGAGAAAATCTAAGGCTTTAATGATGTAACTCTAAAAGTAAATGTAGTGACTTTTGAATTCATGAACTTAAGAGTATTAATTCATCAACAAATTAAAATTATTTGCTCACCATTGTTACAATGCAGATTTATTTTTTCATTTAAATCCCAAAGGAGGTTTTATTAGGCAGTGTTTCCATAAAATGAAAGTTGGTAGTTATTTTAAAATGTCACAAAAAAAGCACCCCATATGACTGGTAGGTAATATTTCAAGCCTTCTAAGGCTGCACAATAACTTTATCTAAAGGACTGTAAAATATGGGCTTACTTCTTGTCTGGAAATTTAACTCAAGTGTCTTAAGTTTTCAAAAAAATATTAAAGTTATACATTATTGTGACTACTTGTGATTTTTGCCTGGCTTGTAAATGTTCATTTAACTCATGGCTGTAAGTTAACGTTGGGGGAGGGCGGGGTGATACAGAGCAAATAGGCCTACCGTGAAACACAGAGAAGTTGTCACCATTTTGAGTTAGCGCAGCTGCCAGCAGGAGTCATTACGCAAATTTGTGCTGAAATTTTTTTTAAACTCAGAGAATCAAGTTGAAAAAACAAATGTTCATTAGCTAGATAACTTGTAAAACAAAACATTTTGAGTTGAACCAAAGAATATATTTAAGTTGAGGTAACTCATGTTTTTAAGGCAGCAGGTGAACTTTCGTTTCTAAGTTTAATGATTTGAAATGTTTTACAGTGGGGACATGCGCTTATGTACAATCGACGTGTGTCACGTGACCAATTGCAACCCGTTCAAAATGTGGCCGCGGTTTCGGAATAGTATTACAGAGCAATAGCACACTCTCCCCCTTAAACTTCTATTAAGTTAAAACTACATTTCAGTAAAATGTTATCAATGTGGTCTACTTTTATGATATTTTGAAGTTGGAATTTAAATTACCATTCACTTTGAATGCGTAAATGACAGAATTACTAACTTTCTTGTGGTGAATGATTGCTTTAATATAATATGTATAATTAAGAACTTTTTTACTTGAAAGACTTTCAACCAGCAAAATCAACGCAGAAGGCTTTGAATCTCTGGCTTCAGCTCTGCAGTCAAACGCTCATCTGAGAGAGCTGGACCTGGGAAACAACAGACCTGGAGATCAGGGAGTTGAGCTGCTGGCTGCTGTTCTCCACGATCCAAACTGTAGACTGAAAACACTGAGGTTAACATATAGAAATCAGCACATTGTTTTTGATAAAGTTGGAAAACGAAGCATATTTTACAATTAATTTCTTTCTCAGGTTGGACAAATGTGGAATTACAGTGAAAAGTTGCACTGCTCTGGCTTCAGCTCTCAACTCAAAGACCTCCAATCTGACAGACCTGGATTTGAGTATCAATGATCTAGGAGACTCAGGAGTGAAGCAGCTTTGTGTCGGCCTGCAAAGTCCTCACTGTAAACTAGAGAAGCTGAGGTAAAAGAAATGAAACCTACACAGATTTCCACAAAAACTAAACCATTGATACCAATCTTGGTTAACTGTTCCGCTTGCCTGCTTTCTTCAGGTTGTCCAACTGTAATGTTTCACATGAAAGTGTGACGGCACTGACCGAAGCTCTGAAATCAAAAAATCCATCCCACCTGAAAGAGATCGATCTGCTTGAGAATGATTTGGAAGAGTCAGACTTGAATGTGATCTCCATGATACTGGAAAAGTCATGAAAAAACAGAAAAACACAAACACTGTTTAAGATAACCCTTAAAAAAAGAGTGGGATAACTCATAAAATACAGTAACCATCATTAACTCGTGGAAAGGATGTCATACTATATATGGATATTGTTCTGGATGCTTATAGAGTGTTAACTACAAACAATTTCTTTGAAATTTTATTTAAAGTACTAGATACAAAAAGATCATAAATATTGCTCATAAGTTAGGTGGAAATACAGAAACTGTCAAATTAAGATACCTCAACCTGTTACCAAACCATTCTTAAATGTACTGCTGTTTTACAATGTTAAATTTACTGCAACATGAATATTATGCTCACTGTGAAAATTAAATACATTACATTAACATCTTTTTGCATGTGTCAAGGAGAAAAAAGGAAGAAAATGACAGAACTTAGAAGCTGTACATGAAAACGACTGCTGGTATTATATACATCACGAAGAAAACAATTAAAAACTATCATATGTACAAACAAAATCCTAGATTATGTACAGTGAAAAAAGTTTTAAAAATAGATCTGTGACTATGAAATTCTTGTAATGATTCAATTCAGCAGTTTCGAACATTTAATCAAATTACATACACAGATTTAATTATTTGCGCATGACCTCTGGTTGTAGATACTCAAAAGGTAGAGACATGGATGTAAATTAAATTAAACTGAAAAGAGGGAAAAATAAAAAGACTGAAGGGTTGACAAAAAGAAACCAGGAAGAGCCGTCAGATTAAGTCATTTACTTTGCTACTTAAAAAGATTGAATACACAGCACATGAGTAACCCAAGACTAAATCTTATCTGGATCTATCTTCTCATTCCCTTTATTTAAAAAAAAATAATTCAACAAATAAAGCGATATTATTTTCCATTCAGCAATGCCTCTAAAAGCTCCATCTGGCCTTCATAAAACAAACACATACTATCCAAAAGGTCTGTTAGATTAGTTTACAATGGCTCAAAAAAAAAATATCTCCCGAGGCAAAAGATCCTTTTGAATATAACAAAATTTGATCCACAGGGAACAATTCCTTCTTGCTGATGATGACGATCGGCCATCCTGAAAAGATCCTGAGGAGAAAGGCGTGTTTGCACTTAGTTTAAATGGTTCTTTCCACTTACACAAGGAGGACAATTCCCAAACTTTATCCTGTCAAAAAAATACTGCCTCGCTGCCTGGATCAAGAGGGTCAGAAACATCTCATCCGGGGAGACACATTAAGTCATTTTAATTGTCGGCAAAAGGCCAGTTTGAAAATCCTTAGACATCATGAAGACAATCAGGGAAGAAAATGAGAAAAAAAAAAAACCTTGTAAAAGCACAACGCGGTCCAGAAAAGTGCAGTTTAGCTCATTCATTCTGATCTTCATACCATTCATATTCCATTAAAGTGCAAGAGTGATGTGAAATATTCCGTCTCTTCCGTAATTCATGCTAACCAACATGATGCATTGTTTTGTTCCCTTCGTCACAGCTCAGACAGGAATCTTTGTGTCTTGTCTTTGATGCATTCCAGACAATAAATCCTGGATGCTGCTCAGGATTTTCCTCTGATGTGCACTGCACGAGATTCCCATTTTGGCCAGATCCCTGTAAAAGAGCAGCACAGGGCATATTTAGTGAGCTGTAGTCATCTTCAAGCTCATCAGGATGTTTAATTAGGTGTGTAATGTGTTGGGATGCTCACTCATGACTCATGGGCATGACGCTCTCTAAGCTGCAGTATCCTGCTGTGTTGAAGTTTTCTCTGTATTGCTCAAGTCCAATGATTTTCAGCCATTCATCCACAGAACTCAAAGAGGGGGCGGAGCCTTCAGAGGGGGCGTGGTGAAGCATGGATGGGTGGGGCCTGACGGCAACAAAATTACATAATACATTTTATGCCAGAGAAAATTAACTTGCCAGAATTGATTTGCGTTTATATATATATATATATATACGTGCTGTTATGCGTGTTTGCATGACTTTTCTTGTTTGCTACACTTAAAATAGAGATTACTTCTCTAAAAATGTCTTTATGGTGGAAACTTTACAAAGTAACTCAATAAAAAAATTTTTTTAAATAAAAATGCATAGTATCATATTTTAAGGTTAAGCTAGAAACATACACTACTGTTCATAACTCTGTGGTCAGTAAGATTGTTTAATGTTTCTATACTCACCAAGGCTGCATTTTTGTAATAAAGAAATAGTAAAATATTCGTACAAATTTTAAATAATTTGAATATATTTTAAAATGTAGTTTATTCCGGTAATGCGGAACTCCAGTGTCACATGATCCTTCAGAAATCATTCTAATATCCTGATTTGCTGCTCAAGAAATGAATGTTGAAAACAGTTTTGAAAACAGTTATTTCTTGTATATAAATGTGATGCATTTTCCAGGATTCTCTTATGAATAGTAAGTAAAAAAGTATTTAACATAAATGTCTTTAATGTTACCTTTGATCAATTTAATGCATCCTTTCTGAATAAAAGTATTAATTTCCAAACATGTGTATGCTATATTGCAAGTATTGCAAGAACATGGTCCCATTGTACATATCGCTAACCAGGTTCTCTTTAAGGCGAGACAAAAACATCGATTTTTTCATGCATTGATCAGTTTTGAGATTTTGGGCAAGACTCTTTCAATATGTATTCTTTCAAGCTGCTATAAAGAAAACATTGAAAATATACTTTAAGATGTTTATTTTATTACATTTTGTTTACTTGAGGCAGTAAATTTCTCCCAAATTTACCAAGTTAGCATTCCAGAGCGTCATGCCGCGGTCCGTCTGTTTACTGAAGTCTGTCATGACCGGTATCGTTGTAAAGCTCTGAGTCTGATGTAACCCAAATATAGGCATTTCCTTTCTATCATCAACCAATCGTGAATGTCCAAAGGGTGATTTAAAGCTAATGATAAAATCTCATTGAAAGCTTGACATATTATATATTATTATTACTAACGGCCTGAGCATTTATTCTGTTTTTGAGCAATGTTTTCCGATAGAAATATATTATTCTCTACTTAAATCTTTAAATGCACTTTTCTCAAAGTTAGTTTTTTGTCATTCTCCAGTACAAACATCTCAGCCTATGTAGCACCTATGTGCACCTAACTTTACAGTTATACACTTACCATTATTCTGAAGATATTTTCAGAGGGATTTGTTAATAAATCATTTCCGGCCTGATTTATGTGACATCTTAATTTAAAAAATATGGCGAAAATCATTTTTTTTAAGGGTATGGACAATATATTTTGATTTCCTAGGTAATGAAAGCATATATCCTGAACTTTTTTTTATCTTGTGTGTAAACAAAACGAAAAAATAATTTTTCATCTGGCTTTATCATATGAATACCGAAATCACACATATTTAATGCGATGATGCCTAATTTGCATAATTAAACATGCAAATTTTAAAAACTTGTAATACATTTTTTTATTTTCTTGTGTAAGTAATCAACTGAGGAAGTTTCATGGTGATATCTCTTATTGAAAAATTTTATCCTAGACACCTGTAGTGTCTCGCCTCAAACTGTTGCTCATGACAGGATTTATCTAGAAGTAAACTAAAATGCATTCTGAAATATTATGGGACTCAAGCCTACATGAAATTGAGCGTTCTATCTATCTAGTGTACAGCAATTATAAGTAGATTCATGTCAAGATGAAAATTTTTCCCAAAAGAATAGATAAACCCAATAAACGTTCATGAGGGATTTTTGTTTTCAAGAATACAAGAATAAAAACAAGAATAAAAGTGTTGATGTGCACCTGCTGGCGTCTCCTGCCGTCCTCTTGAGCGTGGCGGGATTGCGTATGAGTTTGTCCAGCATGTTGACTATCTGGCTGAATTTGGGTCGGTCTGCACGTTCCCTCATCCAGCACTCCAGCATGAGCTGATGCAGAGCCAGCGGGCACTCCATGGGCGGCGGCAACCGGTAGCCTTCCTCTATTGCCTTTATCACCTAGGAAACAGGAGAGAGGAAATGAGTGGCTGATCTTTCTGAACTAGCGCATTCAGTTGGTTTGTGTAACTTGGCATGACACACAATAGCACGATAAAGCAAAGTATTAATACTCTTCTAAGTGTACCATGGGAACGCCAGCGCAGAAAGCATGACAGGCCTCGTAATTAATTCGATTTGTGGTACAGTGCCACTTACATCCTGGTTGCTCATGTCCCAATATGGTCGTTCGCCATATGACATCACTTCCCACATGACGATGCCGTAACTCCACACGTCGCTGGCCGAGGTGAACTTCCTGTACATGATGGCTTCTGGAGCCGTCCAGCGGATTGGAATCTTTCCTCCCTGTGATTGACAGGTTCAGGTTCATGTTAAACCCATTTACACCAGAGTCCACACAATCCATCTTTAAAGCAGGATGGATTCTGATTGGCTGTCAATGTTTCTATCGTTCATCAGCTGTAAAAATCATTCTGAAAGTGATTCCAACATTATATAAACTTTATTACAGGCTCAAGGCCCACAGAAGACAATACTATACACAGAATCAATAAAACATCTCACATTCATATATACCCCTTCAATACAGCAACAACAGAAGAATAGAGCTAATGAAGGCATAGATACCAGTGATCCCATATTTTTGACATGTACCTCACGGAGCTACGACTTGGATCTACTATCTGAACAATAAGCTCATTCATGGATCGGTCCAGCCTGCTCATAAACTTGAAAGTGAGATTTCTCACCAAAGCCATGAAAGTGGTTAAACCCAGCCTACAGAACAGCTGGCTTGCCCTGGTACTTCTTGTTTTCTTCAGGAGAATCCTGAGACAGTCATTATAGGCTATTTTTAGCTTAAGCAGGCTCTC
This sequence comes from Pimephales promelas, assembly GCF_988280905.1. Lineage (NCBI taxonomy): Eukaryota > Metazoa > Chordata > Actinopteri > Cypriniformes > Leuciscidae > Pimephales > Pimephales promelas. The sequence goes on from NC_142784.1 coordinate 30,479,174, forward strand.
CTTCTTATATCTAATCCAGAGAGGAGCTGTGTAAAGAGGGGAGCAGTAAGTTCGAAACAGGTTGATTTTAACATCTGTAGTGCAGTGATGGAATTTCCTTGCCAGCATGTTGGCTTGGACATATAGCACTCTCCTTTGTCTGCTCATGTCAGCATCATCCTCCAGTGTATCTGTTAGGATGTGCCCCAGATATTTTGTGGTATTAGCTACTTCCAGCTCTTCTCCAGATAGATAGAAAGAAGGGAATTTAATATTTAAATCATCTTTTGTTCTACATATCATAACCACACTTTTCTTTGCGTTATATTTAATATCAAATTCTACCCCATAATCAGAACAGATATTCAGTAGCTGTTGGAACCCACTGCTGCTTGGTGATAAAATGGTAAGGTCGTCTGCATATAAGAAATGATTAATCAACATTTCTCCAACCATACAGCCAGTTTGGCAAGTCCCCAACTGCCTGGACAGGTCATCCAAGTAGGCATTAAATAAGGCTGGAGATAAAATCCCCCCCTGCCTTACCCCATTACTAACATAAAAAGATGTAGATAGAGTGTTCCCCCATTTAACCCGCACACCTTGGTTAGAGTACCAATAGGCTAATATTCGTACCAGGCTGCTGGGGACATCCCTGTACATGAGTTTATTAAACAATTTGAAATGATTAATGTGGTCAAACGCCTTGGATGCATCAATAAAACCTAAAAGCATAGTAGAGCCCTGACTTCTATATGCCTCAACAGCCTCTTTCAGTGCATAAATACATTGGTCAGTGCTATGTTTGGGCTTAAAGCCAAACTGATTGTCAGTGGTGGATAAACAGTCACTTATTTTGTCAAGAATTAGACTTTCAAGAACTTTTGAGATAATGCTGGCAAGGGCTATCGGTCTATAATTATCAATACTACCAACCTTACCAGCTTTGTCCTTGATTACTGGAATCAGAATGACTGACATCATGGAATCAGGCAATATTCCATGGCACACCAGCCCAGAGAAACAAATAGACAGTAGCACTGCTAACCTGGGGCCAGCTAGCTTTAGGTGCTCAGATGTAATTATCATTTCTCAGCAACGTTATTGTTGAGATGTCGACTCTGCGATTCTTTTATATTTAGAATGATTAATAGAACCATATGTTTATCTTTATCATCACAGTTATCCTTTACTGGCCTTTATACAGTAAATTCCAATCCACTAATTTAAAGGGATACTCCACTTTTTTTGGAAATAGGCTCATTTTACCACTCCCCCAGAGTTAAACAGTTGGGTTTTACTGTTTTCGAATGTATTTAGCCGATTTTTTTGATATTTAAAAGAATATCAGTAACTAGAGAGTTTCTGGTCTCATTGACTTCCATAGTATATTTTTTTCTTACTATGGAAATCAATGAGACCAGAAACTGTTTGGTTACTGATATTCTTCTAAATATCAGAAAATCGGCTGAATGGATTTGAAAACAGTAAAACTGTTTAACTCTGAGGGAGTGGTAAAATGAGCCTATTTCCAAAAAAAGTGGAGTATCCCTTTAAATAAGTGACATTCCCAGAAGGCTGAAATTCCATATAACAGTTTTGGAGCCAGTGTTATTATTGTTAACTATATGTTAAAGATAAAAAAAATATTGCTCAATGTTAGTTAATGCAATAGCTAATATTAACGAATAGGACCTTACTGTAAATGTAAAACCTTATATGAATAAATGTAAACACTCATACCCTGGTGGTATACGCTCCTTCTGGTTCATCTTCCAGCACTCTGGACATCCCAAAATCTGAGACTTTGCACACCAGGTTGCTGTTTACTAGGATGTTGCGTGCTGCGAGGTCCCTGTGAACGTAACTCATGTCGGATAGGTATTTCATACCGGATGCAATTCCTCTCAGGATGCCCACCAGCTGGATAACAGTGAAGCGACCGTCGTTCTTCTGAAAGAGGAAGCAACATTTCAGACCTGAATCGTGACACCTTGACAAAAATGCAATGTCAAATCTATCTATCTATCTATCTATCTATCTATCTATCTATCTATCTATCTATCTATCTATCTATCTATCTATCTATCTATCTATCTATCTATCTATCTATCTATCTATCTATCTATCTATCTATCTATCTATCTATCTATCTATCCATCTATTTATCTATCCATTTATCCATCCATCCATAAAACGAAATTTGAAAATGAATGCAGAATTATCATAAGATATATTTTTAATTTAAATATACACTCAAAAAAAATGCTAGGTCGTTTCAACCCAAATTTGGGTCAAATATGGACCAACACAAAAATTGGGTTAAAAATTTAAAATTTTAACCCAAATTCAACTTTAACTTTCAACATTTTTCAATTAAATTTTTAACCCAAAATTTGGGTTTGTCCATATTTGACCCAAATTTGGGTTGAAACAACCCTGCATTTTTTAGAGTGTAGAAACACACTGTATAGACACACAAACACAATCTTACTCTGAGAAACATGTCCAGTGAGCCGTTCTCCATGTACTCAGTGATGATCATAACTGGCTTGCCTGCAATAAAAGAGAACAATTAAACTAAATAAATCCAATTTTCTATAAAAAAAATTAAAAAATACAACAAACCTAGCTTGAATAATCATGGAGATTTGTATTATAGCATGTTAATGCCTTCTTAGGACGAATCATTTTGTTGTTTTCCTTATTTGTAAAATGTTTTAAATGAAGGCGTCTGCTAATTGAATACATGTAAATCTATTTAAAAAGCACTAAAACTTTCCCACTGACAGTATTTGAATGCCAGAGATGCATTGGGAGTATATGCAACACCGTTTCTTGAAACTCCTCGTACATCGACAAAACATCGGTGTCAACCAAACAGATGTAAACACTAGGGACAGAACATGAATATCAGTAATTCAAACAGAATCAACACACACACTGACAGCAGGCCTGCTGATTGACACTCAACAATGCTCCTTCCCTATAGAGGAAGTGCGGTAGATAAAGCTCGACCAGACACATTGTCGGCCATCTTTGTTGGGCTGGCCTTTCTGATGACCTTGAGGCGAGTTTGACTGACAGCTCTTCCAGAGTGCCTGAGGAGAGGGTGACCTCTGACCTCTCACACTCACTGTCTGAGTTTCCCAGCCCCGCCCCTTTACGCCCACCCTATTAGAATGCTAATGAGGCGTTTACTGACTTTGTCAAGTTTTGGGTGTATGGTTGTGCCAAGTATGCATATGTTTGACAATGAACTCTGCAAGACAAGGGTTAGAATCTCCATCAATTAATTTCATTTTATTTTACATTAATTTTCAAAAAACAAAAACACTTATAACTTGCATTTGAGGCAAGAATACCAGCAGTTATACGTCAAATAGTCTCAAAGAAATGCTGTTGAATCATTGATGAGAGATACTGAGAGGGCCACATTGCCTTATTTACATATTTATATTCACCTCATACTAATTTACATTATGCAAATTCAGTATTCAACTCTATTAACTCCGCTGTAACACAACGCAGGAGACTTAAGACGGCTTTATAGTTTCAAGGGGACATTTATGAGCTAAAAGTAAATTAAACATTGACAGTGCTGGCTGGTATTCACCTGTTAGAAATGTCTACCGCCAATTTAATTTACTAAGGAATTATAAATCAACGGTTTTGATGTCGCCTGCTGCTCAAGACATGAAGTTTCTTTCAGCATGTACAGCCGAATGTGGGAAATAAAAAACATAATACACAAATACATAACAACATACAAAAAGAAACTGTTATATAAAACTATTATTTAAATAATTTGAATATTTTAAAGTATTTTAAATATTTTAAAGTATAATTATTTTGTATATAAAAATACAAATGCATGCATGTACATATTTAAGAACTATTTGCACGTAAATACTGTATATATAAATAAATAAATACATAATATATATTGTATATAAATATTTTATTTATGAATAACACATTTTCTTAAATATATACATGCATGTGTATTTATATATACAAAATAATTACACAGCACACACAAATATATTATGTAAACACTATTATTTTGGATGTGATTAATTGCAATTAATCTTTGCACAGCCCTAATATATATATATATATACAGTATATATACTGTATATATATATATATATATATATGTGTGTGTGTGTGTGTGTGTTGTGATTATAATCAACATATACAAATAAATATTATAAAATATTTTTTTTTAAAATGTATCACATAACATTTTAATATGTATATATTTTCATATAAACAATTTATATATAATATAATACATTTATATAATATTAAAAAAATATTATGTAATTACATTTTGTTTCTGCATTGCAAATCTTTTAATTCAACTTATATATATTTTCATATACACAATTTATAAATAATATAATAATATTTAATAAAATCAATAGAAAAATCTAAATGTATGTTATGACGTGTTTCTGACATTGAAAAAAAAAATATATATATATATTTGAATTAAACACACAAAACTATTTTTTAGTACATTCTCTTATTCTCTTATTGATAAACTAGTGCTGGTTTACTAAACATGAAATTACATTTAGAAAAGTAAGTAAACAAAAATAAAGTAGAAGGAAATACAAGACAAATAAGAAGCCAAATGTGTAGTGTGTGAAGGCTAAGTCTCTCGCTCTCTCACACTCACACACACACACACACAGCAGTGGCTGTAGGTTAGAGATATAGGGTGACACTCTAGCCCACAAACACATTTAGGCCTGACGAAGTGATTAATGAGTCTGCTGTGCTTTTTAGCTCACATTAGCCCCTCGGAGCGGCCCACTCCATCTGGAGACCACAAGGGTGAGTGTGTGTGTGCATCCCACAGCAGTTTTTGTCAGGACACGCTCAGCAAGCAAACACACTGATAAGCTGGACATGCATACATAAACACACACGACCATTAGCACATCAAAAGGAAAACGACATCACCAAGCTGTTTCTTTAGGCGGTTTAAGCCTACTTAATATCCAGACTTTTGACCATGTCGTGTTCTGGATAGGGTTTCACCAGCCGTTCCTAAGTTCTTACATTAGAACGAAAACTAGAAGCTCAATAACAACTAGTTAGTTTGTAACTAAGTCTGTACTTTATTTGGTTGCACCATTTGTTCTAAAGGCAGAAAGTATCTAGAAGGTGGTAAGCTCTCTGTAATATAGTGGCATTATATGATGATTACCCTCAATCATCCAATAGTAGACTTCAAGTACTTTAGCAGATGTTGTGTTTAAATGCTGTTTATCCTTGATTCTAAATAAACTTCTAAAAATACCATTACATTACGTTTCCATTACATACAATTCTACTTAAAGGGGTCATGATTGAGAATTGATCTTTCGACATGTCAGAAGATATTGTACTATAAAATTATCCTGTAAGTTTCAGAGCTCAAAACTTCCTCATTGGTCTAAAAACAGCTTTTATTGAAACTAAGGAGGTGAGCTTAGCCATAACGGTAATGACGGTCTCCATGACGGTAATCCAAATGACCCCAGTAGAAAAATCCATATCTTTTGAGGCGAAACAATAGATGTTTTGTGAATAATATATTTTTTTATCTACATTCATACCAAAAACCCAAATGTCAACCGAGCGGCACCCATACACTTGCATTATATGGATTACTTTTATAAAAATGTTTCTGTTTATCTGAAGAAAGAAAGTCATATACAATACGGTTAGGGATGTCATGAGGGCGAGTAAATGATAAGAGATTTTTAATTTCTAAGGCAAGTCAACCCTCATGAAGACTGCAGAATAGGGCTGTCAAATGATTAATCGTGATTAATCGCATCCGAAATAAAAGTTTGTGTTTACATAATATATGTGGGTGCACTGTGTATAATTATTTTATATAAATACACACATGCTTGTATATTAATATTTTAATGTATATACTGTATATAGATTTATATATAATTTATATTATATATAAAAATAAATAATGTATATATATATATAAATAAAATATTTTTTAAATATAAATGCATGTGTGTATTTATTTATTTATATACAAAATAATTATACACAGTACAGCCACATATATTATGTAAACACAAACTTTTATTTTGGATGCGATTAATCGCGATTAATCGTTTGACAGCCCTACTGCAGAAGACAAATAAAAGCCCCTGATGTCAACGTTGACTTACATTTGGTGACCACGCCCTCCAGGTGAATGATATTGGGATGTTCAAACTGGCCAATCACACTGGCCTCGCTCAGGAAGTCCAGCCTCTGCTGCTCGGTAAACCCCGCCTTCAGCGTCTTGATGGCCACACAGATCTCACGCTTTCCAGGAAGTTTCAGACGGCCGCTGCACACCTCGCCAAACTCCCCTCCAGGATCAGATAGCGATATATTTACATGCATCTCTCATCAACAGATGACATGCTAAAGACATACAAGGATTGTTAACGTACCGATGCCGATCACCTTCTCGATCTTGATACACGAGGTACTGATTTCCTTAGCGAACTCCCTGATGGCCTGGTTGGGGTCTTCGTAGGTGAAAGGGTCCACATATATTCTCACCCCTGCTGGCATATTTACAGAAGTTTTGAGAATGGAAAATGTTCATTTTTTCTTCCAGCGGTGGACTAATGAAAGGTGTTTGATTACCTGGCTTCAGGATTTTCTCCTCGGCCTGTTTAGTTTTGCTGTATTTGCTCCTCCTGAGATGAAAATATACACAATTATAATTTTATTTATTTTGGCAATTTTAACATTTATTCATTTATTTGTCTATCACAGTGTTATTTTAGTATTATTATGATACTAGTATAATAATATATAATAATACTATATAATAATAAACTGAATGTGAGATAAAGTTATTAAACTAACTAAAACTAAAAAAAACCTAAAACTAAAACTTAATAAAATATTGCAAATTGGGTTTTATTAGAATTTTAGCTTGTTTTAGTAATATTATGTGCTTTTAAACTTTTTATTCGTTTTGTTTTTAAATATTTTTATTTAGCTTTAAATATTTTTTTTTAGTTTTAGTTAGTTTAATAACTTTCTCATATTCATTTTTTTATTTGAGTTAATTTGAATAGTTTTAGTTAACAAAAATCAACACTGTATCATTACAGAAAAATAGCAGATGTTCTGTACCTTTTGGTGATGATGAAGGTAATGATGAGGATGAGGAGGAGAACAACAACACACCCGGCCACCAGCAGCAGAAGCACAGCAGAGCTCATGAATCCTCCAACAACAGGAGCTGCGACTGAGATAGACATAAACACTGCATTTATATACACTCTTTAAAAAAAAGCCAGGAAGAACCTAAAAAACACTTTGTTCTCAGTATGAAAAACTGTTTAAAGAACCTTTGTCACTATAAAGAACCTTTTGAACCACAAAAGTTCTTAAAGGTGCATTGTGCAAGTATCTGAGTTTTTGCAGAGCTACGCCCCCTCTGGCGACAAGCGAAACTACAACCAGAGGTGTAAAATCTGAAAAATCTAAAATCCATAAATCTGCAAGTCATTTTAAATATATGAAAGGAAAGGCATTTGAGTAAATTACACACTTATGTGTGTGTGAGGGGAAAACGGGGGTAACGTTAGTAGAAAACATCGGTTTTTGTTTCTATCTATCTCCATGTTGAACTGTTTTATGCGTTTACTGTATCCACTTATGATTTTATCATTATGGAAACACGTTCATGAACAATATAAGTTATTACTTTGTATAGGACCCGTTTGAGCCCTAGAGCAGACCGCCCAGAGATCTCTCCATTTGTTGAAAGCTTCCCGATGTTGACTCTCGTCTTATTCCGACGTCTGGCACTAGACAGAAGTTTTATTTTCTTTGTCTTACGTGGAGTTTGCGTTGGGGTTTGGAATGAACTACAAGCCGGTCTCTTTGAATCCATCTTCTACTTTTGTCGAAAGTTGACTAAAGTTTTGTCGCTCGAGTTGTCTTTGCGGATACGGAGAATGGCGGCGAATAAACAAACCTGCCGGACCTAGCCAGGAGAGCGTGAACGCGCATGACTTCACGCCCAGTCTCAAATTTATTTTAATGTACAGGATTACAGTGATCAGAGAAGGGCTCATTCAGCCCATCAGGCAATTAAGAATGTATGGGTTAGAAAAACGGCTATTTTTAACATGAAATGTTGCGCAATGCACCTTTAATGGAACCATAATGCAAACACAAAGGCCAGGCAAGCGTAGGACTGTTCAGTACTCATGATCACGTGTCTTCAGTGTCTCAGAGCGGCTCGGTTCACAGTAAATGCTGCTCCACCTGAAATCATCTCTGCATCTGCTCTGAGTTTGGGTTGTTTATAACATGCACTTATGAACAGAACGTGCACCAATCTTTTCCCCAAACTTGTAATGTGAAGCTCTTATAAACTGGCTGAGAAGCTTTAAGTGCTTCCTGGGGTTTTCCAACAAAATAAAAGCTTGATGGATGTTAAAATTAAGAAATTATTACTGCTGTAATTGAACAGCTGCATTTTAAATTTTAATTAATATTGTAATATTGCTGTTTTCTTAAACATTTTTTGTTATATTTCTTATTTTGTTTGATATTTAGTAAAAATAATAAAGGTAATAGCAAAACTGTTCATAATTATTATTATTTTTTATAAAAATATTAATATATATAATCAAATTAGGGCTGTCAAAACACAAACTTTTATGTTGGATAGAATTAATCACGATTTGACAGCACTAAATCAAACATTTAGTATTCCTAGAAACTTTAACTTAAACATAATTTCCATTTTTATCAGTAAAAATCGCAATTCAAATCACGCAGTCCATTCCATCCAGATTTTTTCCCTAAAATATTTAATATTCAGTTTAGTCAGCCTCCAACGCTAGTGACCCGCAACTAAACAGATTTAGAATTAATTTTTTATTCATTTTATTTGAGTATAAATATATATGATTCTAGATCATTCCAACTCATTTAAAAACACACTGCTGTATATGAGCTGTACACTCACCAGTGTTGGTGCTGAACTCGAAGGGGGCACTGAACTCTCCGTAGCCCGCGGCGGTGCGAGCGCGCACGTGAAACACGTAGGAGGTCAGCGGGGTCAGATCTTTGATATCAGCATTACGAGACATCGTCTTCACGATGCGATAACTCCTCTCATTCTGGTCCTGAGATTTATAAATAAAGACACAGAGAACGGAAGACAAGAGGAAGGTGAGAGATGACGTTTGAGGGCTATTTTAACTCTATAAAACTTCACTTCCTGTTTATCCAGACAGCTAATGTCCACAGGGGATTGCTATACTGCCTTCTTAAAGGCACAGTGCACCTTAAATGAAAATTCTGTCATCATGAGGGTTTTAGGATGAATTTTAAAATACAATTGATGTTTCCCATCATTCACCTTCTCGTAGTATTTAACCTCATATTCCAGTATGACACCGTTGGGCTTCTCGGGTTCGTCCCAGAGCAGAGAGAGCGTGTGGCGGGTGATGTCCTTACTCTCAACAGTCATGACCGTAGAGGGAGCTGAAGAGAGACAGAAGGAGTTCATATTTTTATAAAAGGTTTACGTTTACTACATTTGACTTTTGTGAGGTTTTCCTGAGACATCTGTCAGTCTTTTATCACATCAGAGACAAACAGGGAGAGAAAGGATAAACCCAGAGGACAAGGAGACCTTTTCTTCTTCTAAACCGTGGATTTGGAGTTAAGTCCGCTATTGTCTGTTTGGTTTCTTTCCCCCCCGAAGCTGTTTTTGTTGAGGGTGAGAAAGTCAAACAGACAGAATCTGACACAACAGAGATGTGCGTTGTCTTCTCTGCTTGTCCAAAGACACATCACACAGAGTCGAAAACAATTATAAAAGAGAAAAACAGCAAAAGAAAGTGAAAACAGAACTGGGGGATGTGAATGAAAAAAAATCTCCATTTATTATTTTCCTCATCTAAACAGAACAACTCCTGATATCTAAACCACAGAACGCTTGCCATATTTCCACAGAGTCCAAATGCTGTCTTTGGCGAAGTCCTACACATCCCCTCCCCTTCTGCGTATTTTGGCTAATTAAGGGTGTTCGTTAAGTCAAGCATGACTATTACTATTGCTCATATTTGGCCTTGAACAAACTTCTAACTCTAAGGCCACAACACTCCAGAAAACGTGATGTTTTACATGGGCAAACTCACACTTTCTTCTTCTTCAAAAAAGAAAAAGAAAATACAAACAAACTAGCATGACTTTCAGCTATCTAACTATTGGCTCTATTTAACATATTTTGACATATATTGTCTAATTTAAACATTTGAATCTAAAATTAAAAAAAGCTTGTTTGTAGGGTTGCGATTAAATATCAATAAGATTGTAAAATAATAAATAATTGTAACGATTTAAAAAATTAAATAATTAAAAAAATTATATATATATATATATATATTTTTATTTATTTATTTATTTGACAGGGACAATGCACATTAATTAGTAATACAGCAAATGTACCAGAATTAGCCATTTTTTCATCCATTGTCCCTGGACAGATGTTAATATTGTCTACCTTAAAAAGAAACAGCAATTAAAACATTACAAGAAAAATACTAAATATAAAAACAATAAAACAATAATAATCGTTAAATCCTTTAGGTAAATACAGTGTACAAATTCACTATATTTTCAACATTTGGTTAAAATTAATATAAAAATGTTGAACAGTTACCCAACAGTGACACAGATGGCAGCACAATCGGGTAGAGAGAAATAATATATACTTATTAATGCTGACATGACTGGTGTATTATGAACCAGTTTTAAACAAAGTGTAAGTCGTAAGTTCTCTAATATTCTGAGGAACAGAGATTCAATCTTGTGCTGCTGAAACTGAAAAAACATGCTGGCTGTAACAATTAAATAATGTAATTATTAAAATAATAGACTAAATAAGAAATATTAATATTGTAATATGTCACTTTAAAATAAAAAAAAAATAAAAATCTAGTATTTAATTAAAATAAAATAAAATATTATTAAAATGGCAGTACTAATATTCATGGCTGTATTAAGTTTTCATTCTTAAACGTTAAACCATCAAGCTTTTATTTTGAAGGAAAACTGCAGGAAGCCCTTAAAGGAGTACTTGTTCGAACTCTCAATTCGTTCGTTGAATGAACCAAAAGACTCGGAAAAAGATTCGTTCATTTTGATGAGCGAGTTCGAACAGGAGAGTCACAAACGCGCTTCACAGAACAGAGCAAGGCGAGCATTTGAGCTTATAAAACTTAAACTTTGTTATTTATTTATTAAATGAGCGATCGTTTCGCTTGATAAGACCCTTATTCATCGTATGGAATCGTTTAAAGCCCTTTGAACAGTTTGCACTGAAACTGTCTTTTTTCTTTTCGACTGAAGAAATAAAGACGTGGACATCTTGGATGACATGGGGGTGAGTAAATTATCAGCAAAAGTCTTTTTAAAAGTGAACTACTCTTTAAAGCTTCTCTCTTGTTGACAACAGCCGGTTTATAAGCGCTCATTCAAATTTTGGGTAGATGATTGGCACATTTTTAAAATGCACATTATAAACTCAGAGCAAACGCCAAGACGAGTTCATGTGGAGCGGCATTTACTGTGAAGCCGCTCTGAGACACTGAAGACACATGATGATGATCTGTAAATGAACACGGTGAAGTGCTTCACTCTGAAACATGCTGTGCATGTATTTAATTCGATTTCAGCCTTTGTGATCAGATAATTGCACTAAGCCATAACCCGATTTCAGTTTTATTTCATTTAATCATGCAGCGCTCCACTATCCAGACCAATTTCCCCCCACCATCAGCAAAATGTACAAAAAGTGCACATATCTACGAGCGCCCTAAATTCAAGTGCTAAAGCTAGAGTTTCATGCATTAGCGTGTGTGTGACTGTTAAACAATCGGATCCCCCGCCAGCTGTAGCAGCAGCTCGACAGCGGCCCTCGTCCATCTCACAGATCCGTCTTCCTCTGCCAGGCCCGACAGACTAAACGTGATTTAGGAGCGTCCCTCGGGGGACTCGGAGACGACCCCCTCCAGCCAACAACACAGGGGTCACCGCCCCCCTTCAACCACCTAACACACTCATCTCTAACACACATCCATCATGCCGTCTGCTCTGACAGATATGGGCCGTAATGGAGTTGTGTGTGTGTGTGTGTGTGTGGCTGAGATAACGTCAAAAGGAAAGATGAGAATCTGCGCCCGTTCATCGTTAACACTCAAGCTTTAAGATTTATGTTAAGATTCAGTAAAATGATTTAGGAACATCACTATGCTCATTTGTTAACGCCTTTAGTGCATGCTGGGATACTCAGAATTTACATCATTTTGTCATAACATTGTTTTATAGAAAAACAAAAGATATAATTCGAGTCTTTATTGCTCAAATACAAATTTCAAGTTATATAATTATATTTAATTACTAATCAGACTTAAGTGATTTTGATCGTTAAGGTTTCTTCAAAATAAGCATTTCAAGGTTTTGCATTTTATTGTCTATTGTCTTTACAATTATCTGTAATCCAAAATTGTTTGTTTTTGCTGTCATTAGAGACATATGATTTGAAAAGTGAAAATTGGTATCTTTTATCAGATTTAAAAAGCAACATATTACAGTATTTTATGGTTATACATGGTTTTTACTATATTATACATACCAGTGTTGTAATACTCGAGACTCGGTCTCGAGACCATATTTTATTGGTCTTGGTCTTGTCATGGACTCGTGTCCATTTGGACTCGTACTCGAACATGTTTTTTTTAGGACTCGGAATGATTCCCGAGTCCACTCGAGTTCAATTAAAAATATTTTTTATGATTATTAATGCATGTTAATAAAATATTTCTTTAAATTGATTGACACACCCAGTGATTTGTGATTTTCTAGTGCACAATTGCGCATGACAAATTGTAAAAAAATTACTTTTAACACCACCTACTATGTGGCCTTTTTACCCTGATCATATTTCCCTAAACTGATCATATATAAGTAAATTCAGTAAAAAAAAAAAAAAAAAAGAATTTCTCTAAGTAAATAAAAGTAAATTAGGTAATCAACCCTCACTGGTCTCGGTCTCGACTCGGACTCGACCGTCTCTTGTCTCGGACTAGACTCGGACTCGACTCTCTATGGACTCGGTGTCGACTCGGACTCGAGTGAGGTGGTCTCGACTACAACACTGATACATACAGTATTATACACGGTTACACTCTAAACAATGCTGGGTTGTTTTAACCCAAAATTGGGTAAAATATGGACAAACCCAAAATGTTGGGTTAAAAATGTTATTTAAAATTTTAACCCAACTTTCAACTGTACATTTTTAACCCAACATTTGGGTTTGTCCATATTTGACCCAAATTTGGGTTGAAATAACCCAGCATTTTTTAGTATAAGGAGATTTTACGCAGCTTCCAATTCCACGAAACTTTTAAAAATCTGACTACGACAGCAGGAATATATTATGTTTTGTGTATAACTATGTCAGTAGCATATACGTTAAGAAGCATATGTTAATTATTGTATACACACACACACACACAACTGCCCAGTGCACGTCTAAGTAGGACACATATATTGAGGTCTTATGTTCTGTAGCCAAAGGCACGTCAATGCATGACAAAACCCCACCCTTCCACACTACGCCCTACACCCTAAACTGCACACTGCGATCCCTCAGGCTGATTTACAGGCTTGGGTTGTCACAGAAAGTTCCGGATCTCCAGCTAACGCTCTATTCCGATGGAAACCCAAGACACCATCAAGAGCACAGACCGCATATCACAAGTCGGCAATTACACACACACACACTCACACAGTCATGAATCAAAATAGAGTGTATTTGACGCTCTACATGTGTGTGTGTTTGTAATGGAGCAGAAAGGTCATGCAGAAGTTCTCCATAGTTGATTAGACGAGTGAAATTGAACCTTGTGAAATGTTTTCTCTTGTGAAAAAGTTTTTGAAAAAATGTCTCTTCTGCTCACCAGGGCTACATTCATTTGATCTAAAATACAGTAATATTGTGAAATATTATTTTAAATTTAAAATAACTATTTTCCATTTTAATGTAATTTATTTGTGTAATCAAAGATGAATTTCCAGCATCAAATCAGCTGATTTGCTCAATTATTATTGGTGCTCAAATATGAATTGTATGTTGCAAACGTTTTTTTAATGCTTAATATTATATTAAATATTATATTACAAAAACAAAATCAAATTCTTAGCCAAATAGAAAGTTAAAACATAAATTTCAATCGATTTCAACTCAAATATCGAGCAGATGTGAAAATGTTTTAAAGAATGATAATAATCAGAAATATCTCTTGAGCCTCAAATCATCATATTAGACTGATTTCTGAAGGATCATGTGACACTGAACACTGGAGTGTTGATGCTGAAAATTCAGCTTTACCATTACAGGAATAAAATACATTGTAGCCCTCAAACCATATTCACTTTATAGCCATTAATCCTGTAATTGTGGACAAATGTGGGCACAGAGGACTCAGGTGTGATCCTAATTTTTATTTATTATAAATGTTATATCACTGTCTTTGATAAAGTTTTGTCTATCCATTTATGGTGGTGTTTTTTATTTTGGGGGTATTTTTGAATTTATTTACTTCAAAAAGTACCATATTTTCTATGTAAATTATGCTTATTTTTATGTTTTATTTATTTATTTTTTTAACTACATTAAAATATCATTCCAATAAGTTCTTAGAGCTAAAACCTAAAGATGAAGTGACTTTGCTGTCACCTTGTGTCTTATTTTGGCTTATTTTAGAACGCTCTAAATTTCCGTTTTTCCCATTAATTTCAATGGGTGTCCATTTTTGACCCAAATACAAGATTAAGGAGCTTTTTTTCACCCACTTAACATTGTAGAATTGAGTAAAAAAAAAAATTGTGTGTGTTCAGGAAAACTTAGGAAAAGTAGCCTTAGCCAAGAAAAGTCTTGTACCACTCAGATCAAGGGAAGTATTTTTTAAAAATAAATCAAAACTATTTTGCCCACATTTGTCCAGAATACGGTTTTAGGGTTAAAATATATTACAATAGAAAACATTAAATTGTAATAATATTTCACAATATTACAGTTTTTAGTATATTTTTTGATCGAATAAATGCAGCCTATCAATGTATTTCAAAATAAAAATATTTTATTATTGTAAACTTTTGGCCAGTAGCATGCATGCAAACATGACACCTGATTAAATTTGAACATAAATTTGGAGACACACACACACACACACACACACACTTGCACTTACCAGCCTGGTTGGTGGTGAGCGTGACGGACACGGCCTGCTCCAGGCTGGGGTTGTGTTTGGACACCCCGTTGACGGCCCAGATCTGGAAGGTGTAGTTGGTGTGCGCCTGCAGCTGGTGAACGGACACCCGCGTGGAGCGCAGACTTAGACGCTGCGGAGAGTATCGCACGTCGTCCCCGCACATCGCGCATCTCTGCGTGTCTCGCACACACTGCTTACACACCACGTTATAGGTGAGATCCTGGCGGCCTCCGGAGGAGATGGGCGGACTCCATTCCAGCAGCACAGACGTCTCGTTGACATTAGATATCAGATTGTGTGGAGCGGATGGAGGACCTGCCATAAACACAGAGGGAAAGACATTCAGAGTCTGAGTGCATATCCCTCACATACAAATAGGCTGCAGTTTCATTTAGCTAGAGATATTCTGGAAAATTGGTTTATTTTAGGGCTGTCAAACGATTAATCGCGATTAATCGCATCCAAAAAAAAAGTTTGTGTTTACATAATATATGTGGGTGCACTGTGTATAATTATTTTGTATATATATATACATATATATATATATATATATACACACACATGCATGTATATTTAAGAAAAAAACATTATTTATATATAATTTAAATTATTTTTATTATAAAATATTTCTTAAATATATACAAGCATGAGTGTGAATTTATATATATATATATATATATATATATGTGTGTGTGTATATATATATATATATATATATATAAATAATTATACACAGTGCACACACACTTTTATTTTGGATTAATTAATCGTTTGACAGCCCTAGTTTATTTCTAAATAACATGTATGTTTCCACAAAAATATTAACGAGCAAAACTGTTTTCAGCTCTGATAATAATTTGAAATATTTCTTTAGCAGCAGATCAGCATATTATACTCATTTCTGAATGAGCATGTGACACTGATGTTGAAAATACAGCTTTGATCACAGAATGAATTACATTATAAAATATATTGCAAAAGAAATTTGTTATTTTCAATCTGTAATAATAATAATAATTTTTCACAATATTGCTGTTTTTACTGTATTTCTGATCAAATAAATGCAGCCTTATATATATATATATATATATATATATATATATATATATAAATTTACATGTTACATAAATATTTTACTGTAAATATTTATTGTAAAACAATCAGAATTATGTAAATTCTGATTGGATGAGCCACAGTTATTATTGTTCCATAGTTAAATTGTATTAGTGTCTGTGTCTGTGTGTGCCGTTCTGTATACGTTAAAATGTTTCATCCCCAATGAATAGGAGGATGAGAGAAAAAAACTAAAACAGAAGGAGAGGAAAAACAGCGTCTGTTATACAAAGAGACAGAGCTGGTCATTAGTATGGAAGAGAGAGAGAGAGAGAGGACAGACGGACAGCTGGTCGAGTGAGACTGATACAGTCTCATTTAAATTAATTTATTTGATGTGAGGAACATCTGCTGCACATAAAAGGATGAGAACAGAAATAATCACATGCCCATGCACGACATACATTACAGATTTTGCTTTCAATTAGTTATTTCTTTATTTACTTTTTTCAGACAATATGCTCAGCTCTTTTTTCCTTTTAAAGGCACAATATGTACGATTTTTTTGCCACAAGAGAGTTTGCTCACTTGTCTAATTAAGCTGTCAAGTCGTGACTCGTTAAGCGCAATCACGTCCAAGACACGGACGTGGAGCTCGCGGCATCTCAAAAACGCCACGCTGATATTGATCCTCATTTTAGTTCTCCTTGTTTGTCCCAAAGTCTGCTTGCTATGGTCCATAATGTTTGAACGAAACAACAACAGCGTGCCGCTAAACGTTACGCACTACGTAGTTGTCGTCGTCTGTCGCCATGGTTACGTCATTGCTATGGCAGTATTAACGGAAACCGAGGATAGCACGGATATTGCGTCATTGACAGGCGACATTTTTTTCCGGGACGGCCACTTTTTTAAATTTGTGATTTTTCTGAAATAAAAAATCATTGGAGACTTTTGGGATATTGTAAGTGCACAACTACAGGAATATATATCCCACTGTGCAAGTGATTTTTGGATATTTTATTACAAAATTACAATATTTTATTACAAAATAGTACATATTGTACCTTTAAAGCTAATTTGTAATAAATTCTAATTTAATTTTGAAATTAAAGTACATTATACAGGTATAAATTATTCAAGATGGACATCAGGTTTTAAAAAAATATATTTTTTTAGGGCTGTCAAACGATTAATCATGAATAATCGCATCCAAAATAAAAGTTTGTGTTTACATAATATAGGTGGGTGCACTGTGTATAATTATTTTATATATATATATATATATATATATATATATATATATATATAAATACACACACATGCTTGTTTATATTTAAGAAATATTTTCATGTATTATATAGATTTATATTAAACATAAATATAAATATTTTATATATATAAATAATATTTTTTTCTTAAATATACATGCATGTGTGTGTATTTATATATATATATATATATATATATATATATAATAATTATACACAGTGCACCCACATATATAATATAAACACAAACTTTTATTTTGGATGCGATTAATCGCGATTAATCGTTTGACAGCCCTAATTTTTTTATTAATAAAGAAGTGTAATAAATGGAAACTTTTCTACTTAACCCAATATAGTCAAATATTATAATACATTTAAAAGTAAAATATTTAAACTCACAAATACCCATTTACATGGTACTCCAAGGTCCATGCAAATCACCATCATAGCAGTTTCCAAAAACGTGTTCACCCACCTCAAACTGGTGCGTATGTTTGCGTTTAACTCACGTGTACAAGGCATGGCAGCCGGATCGGTCTCCGATCTGTAATATCCCTGGTCACAATCACAGGAAGTTTCTCCTTCTTTCATGGAGTAACTGTGCAGTGGACATTTACGACAACCAACGTCTGAAGAAAGAGACCTGTAGTAGCCCACCTTACACACTACGAGAGAAGAGACACACAGGATGACGTTAACTCTGTGTAAATACAGATAACACCTGTGAATCACATTATTATATGATTAGATTATGAAATGATTATAAAGTATATAAGCAGACAAAGGTGGAAGATGAAAAGCCGCCAGTTTTCCACACACAAAACAGTGATGCATTTAAGATGGAGAGAAAAGCCAGGAAAGGGAGGTGAAGTCAAGAGAGCGAGAGACAGAGGATGATGAATGAGGAATTCTGGGTGTTTTCCCAGCATGCACCAGTCACCTTTAATTCTCCCATCCATCTATCTGAGTAAAACATGTTTTGACATCATAAATAAAGAATGCGTGATGTTTAAATAATCTAGCGTGTCGTGTCCTCCTACTCCTCCCTGCCTGAAAAACACTGCGTTTCATCGCCCTTATCACTCATTTACGTGCACACACACGTGATCATCACTCAGTGTTTAGACGTCTGTGTACATATGGATGAGGATTGGGAGGATGAAAGATGCCGTAGACTCCAGCACACTACTATAAACTTCTCCCCGACTCCAGAGACCAAACAGAAACAATGGGAACATGAGGTCAAGGTTTGGCTGGTTAGCATGATCCTGTTCTCTCCAGCTGGTGGATGTGGTAACTAAAACATATGATAGCAAAAAGCATTTTGTTGCATTAATACCCATTGAGAAGTAGCCATGAATGGGATTGCAAACTGATAATAAATGAGTTCCACCCAAAAGTCATGTATTTAAAGATGTTTACACGAGAAAATGGAAACGTATTCAATTTGCATTTTTCACGTACAACCCTTTCAAAATGATCCCCGTTCACATGATCTGTGAAAACGACTAAAACGCTGTATTGTTCATGTCAGGCCAGTAGTTGCCGATGTCACTTTGTAAAGAAACTATAATTGCACGCCTATAGATTGAACACGTAATACGCATGTGGATGATGTCAACGCTTTCACAAATTTGTGCTTTTGTAGTTTTACACAGAGACGATAATAGTATTTATTTATTTATTTTTAAATTTTGCACTTTGAAACACTTTTTTAAAACTTTGCATTTTCAGGCCCCCCAAATGCTGTTAAAACACAGCCGTTTTCAACTAAAAACGGAAAAATTTGTGTGTAAACGGCCCCTTATTAACTAATTTAAAAATGCAAATGTTTTTTTATTTGCATTTAACGATATCACATATAATACGAACACAAAGGAAGTCATGCATGCATGCTTACCCTTTAAAGCAAGACATATGAAAAAAAATTAATTGTTTAAAAAAGAAAGAAAAAATTTTTTTTAAAAGTTTTTATATGATTTTTTTTTTTTTTTTTTTGAGAATCAGAAATGTCAGGCTTTTATGGTATGATATAGTGACAATATGGAGCTCAGATGGGGCCCAAAATTGCAAAAAATATGCAATTTGGAGCAGATGCTGTTATAGTCAAACATTAAGATCTCACATGCATATCAGTTGTTATCTGCCAATAATATATGTCTTAGTAAGAATATATTATCAGAGCTCTATAATTAAAATGAAAGTTTATTTATTTATAAATTATAAAATGATCAGAGCTCTATATTTTAGGAGCAACACATATAATGCAATGCAATACAATGATGTTTGAGAGAAGTACTAATAAACATTCAAGAGCCTAATGTATCATATTTGTTATTCACATTTTAACATGATTCTTCAAAACAAAACATTAAATTCAGTAATTGATCAGCTTAAAAAAACAACAACAGTATTTTAATACAAAAAAGTGACCCAAAATTGCACATTTTTAGAATGATACTAAAATGCCTTTTACTTGATAAGAACGTATAAACTATCAATCAGACGACACAAGGTGTGTGTATATATATATACAGTATATGTATGTATATATGTATATATATATATATATATATATATATATATATATATATATATAAATACAGGCTTTATAAGGTTAAATGTTGCTGGAAACTCTAGGAGTAAAGAAGAACTTGAGAAATACAAGTGAACAGAAACTGGAAGGAAAAACTAAACGGCACAAGGATCTCCTAAGGCTCTTAGATGCTCCTCTGCTAATCCTAATGAAGGGAACAGATTATCACCATCAATCTCGGACTCTAATCTCGGTTTAAGATTGATCCAGAGGTGCAGGAGACGCCAAAGGAAGAGGAAATCATCTCTCATTCGCTCTTCCCACTGAACTTAATCTTCACTGAACTGAATGAGCTTTTCTGTAGAGAAAAACCTTCGCAGACATCCAAACACACACTACATGACAAGACCCTCTGAGATAACGGGACAAAGAAAAGCGTCTTCTGGTTTCCAACACACATTCCAGCCGTGTCAGTAACCAGTCGTGTCAGCGTATCAGTAACATTTCTGACCCCTCAAATCAACGTCTTTCCATTAGTGAGACGCTGAGAGACGGACTGCTGCAGTGGGTGGACTGAAAATCGCTCCTCAAAATACTCACACACACACACACAGCGTCTTTATGAGCGTCTTATACTTTTAATTAAACAACATCCCGAATGTCTTGTCTTGTTCTGATTTTCTTTAATCACCTCTAAAATGTGTCACTTATTTCTCAGTCTTCATCTTATACAGCACAGACGCTCATGTTAAGAGGATAAATTATGCATTTGAAATGAAAATTCTGGCATTATTTACTTGCATTTTATTTGTATGTCAAATCTGTTTGACTTTTTCGTCTATGAAACACTACCGGTCAAAGGTTTGAGGTCATGTTTTGTAATGATTTTTTGAAAGAAGTCTCTTATGCTCACCAAGGCTGCATTTATATAATCAACCATACATTATTATTACAATTTAAAATAACTGTTAACTAATTTGAATATATTGTAAAATGTAATTTATTCCTGTGATGGTAAAGCTGAATATTCAGCATCATTACTTCAGTGTCACATGATCCTTCAGAAATCAGTATAATCAGTATAATATGATGATTTGCAGCTCAAGAAACATTTATTATTATTATTATCAATGTTGAAAACAGTTGTGCTGCTTAATATTATAGTGGAAACCGTGATCATTTTTATAAAGATTATTTGATGAATAAAACTTTACTAGAGGAACTGAGGATTGAAATTTAAGTCCACAAAAGAACATAAGGAAGATTAAAAGTTGTTTTCAACTTGAACATTAGTTTTCCCCACAAAAAAATAAAAAAAATATTTGGTGTGATATGATAAGGAGATCACTTTCAGGTGAACTATCCCTTTAAGAAAAACAGAAGTCAATGGGAAGTCTCAATTTAGATAGCTAGATAAATGTGTGTGTGTGTGTGTGTGTGTGTGTGTGTGTGTGTGTGTGTGTGTGTGTGTGTGTGTGTGTGTGTAATGATGGTTTACAGAGCACTAGGATTTTTTTAGACAAAAACATCAAGATCAGGTTCCTCTCCTAAGGACATGGAAGATCACACACACACACACACATCAATTGGCTTCTTGTTTCATGGTCTGGCATCTGTTGTTCTACATGGTTTAGTCACTAATTAACAATTACCTCTGACCCCCCTTTTCCCTCCCCCCAACCCACCACACACACACACACACAGGTCCATCAGTGTGATTGATGACAAACATGCGGAGGGCGAGCGGATCACATTGATTGATGACTCACTCGCTCCACATGTTGACCTTGACCCCACCCTGAGGCCAGCAACACTAACCGATTCATGCAAGCCCGACTTCACCTTAACAAACTCTATTCTCATTACCAGAGGAAGTCGTCCATCTCCCGATGCCTCCGACGAGCTCTAGTAATAATATTAACCTGAGCTAAAGCACATCTCCTTTAAATCTTGAGTAGATATCGACGGGCATGTGGAGTTTCTGATACCGGTCCTCATCTGGCATCTTCACTACCCAAGCAGAGAAAAGGATCACATGAGATCTTCGTAATATCTCAACTGTTGCTCATAGAAAGCCATTAAATCAATTCAGATTCAGCAAGATATCAGATAAAAAAAAACAGGTATTTCTCATCAAATTCACCAAATGATCTGAGCTGCTATCGACATTTATTTTTTAGCTCTAAAATCTTACTATTTGGTTAAGAATCATCTGAGACAACCTTTGAACTTAAATGAAATATAACTAGGAACTGAGTTATAAAAGAACTACCTGTGAGCAACAACAACAAAAAAAATATTCATTCATATTTAGGGTTGGGTATCGAGAATCGAGTATCGATTGGAACCGAGACTAACTTTTCGTTTTTTCCGGAATCGTTCAAAAGTTAAAATTTTAGATTCCTAGTTTCGATATTCACAGTCCGCCGAGCGGAAGAAGAAACCGCTGAACAACACCAACGAAGAAGCGTCTACCGGAAGTGTTGGCATGAGCACGCATGAGTAGCTTACGTCGGCGATCCAAAGTGTGGCTTCACTTTTCTAAAAATAACGAAATCTCGGCAAAATGCAAACTTTGTGACAAAAGGAGTATTCTTACAGAAGGCGTATTTCCTTCAGAAAGACCGTTGGTTAGCAAGGTTAGCTAAACTTTTTTGACCCTGCCTCTTAAAAGAATCGGAATCGAGAATCGTTAGGAACCGGAATCGAAACAAGGAATCGGAATCAGAATCGGAATCGTTCAAATTCAAACGATACCCAACCCTATTCATATTCACAATATTCAAAAATATCAATTTGCTTGGTAAATCAAATGTACAAAAAATATTGAAAAACTAAATTAAAAAATAAAAATAAAATAAGAATCGGAAAAAATAAAACAACAAAAGCTAATCACAATATCAATACAATACTGAAATATTGTATAATATGATGTTACATAGCCTGCCTCCAGTTTTCCTCAACTTGACCAATTAAGAGGTGATATTTGACCGTCATATCACCAAAAGGTCATTTTAACCTGCACTGTAAAAAACTATTGTTGGTTTAACTTAAAAAAGTAAGTAACCTGGTTGCCTTAAAATTTTAAGTTGATTGAACTGAAAAAAGTGAGTTAATGCAATGAAGGAGACTGATTTACTCATCAGAAACTCAAAATAATAAGTTACCTCAACCAAATAAATTATTTAAGTTGATTTGACAAAGGAAAAAATGTTGTGATAACAAATCTTGAATTAATTTTTTTTACAGTGTGATATATACATATACAGTTAGAATTGCTGTGCAAATGCATTCATGCCTCCTCTGAGCAACATTAAACAGTCTGTAAACTAAATACACCAAAATTATATTTCAGAAGCGCTTTCCTGCAGTGTAAATTTGACATGCATTGACATGCACCTGAGCTTGACCTCTCCTCAACAACACTCAACATGAACACGTCATTTACTTCATCAAAGGTGTGGCTGAATTATTTATTAATATACATTATGAAACCACAATGCTGTTGGTATATTGTGTCAAAGCTTGTTGCTTTAATAAAATAGATTTGGCAGGTTTTAGAAGGTAATTGATGCAAGGCTTCCTGAAATGAGCTGAACTTCATGCTCTCCTGAACACGTACACCAACTTCCACCATTCAGAGAGAGGAATTTCACAAAATTTACTGTGTGTTTATCTGTGGTGAAATCGCATACACCCTGTAGGTCTGCAGGGGTCTTTAAAATCCCAACGCAATTAATAAAACCACAGGGTTTTAATAGAAACTACCATGAAAAGAAAAGAATGGAGTGATTAGAGAGAGATGAGTGTGTTTCTGGCAAGGTCTGCATATATTGTTAAACATGAAAAGTTGTGGCAGTGTTTTCTAATACAGGAAGTTTTGGCACTGAGGGATATGCAAATGAGTCACACACACACACACCAACACAGACACACACCAACACAGACACACACAAACACAGACACACACATGGTGTGTTTTCAGGTGAATCTATAAATACTCTTCATGCAAAAAAAACATTTCTGACATTCCCTACAAAAAATGTCACACACTGATAGCATGATATATCATGGGATGAGTTTTCTGTTTTGATACCATGTGTGTAATGTGACGTATAGGATCAGGGTAAAAAAAAAATGAGGGTGTGTATTTTTAGTTTGTTTATCTAAAACTCTGGAAATGCGGGACGACAGACTGTCTGGAGTTGCAACACCTTCCATTGTGCATGTGTGTGTATGTGTGTGTTTATAGGAAGTGGGAGAACAGCAGGGAATTCGGTACGTTTCTATTGATTTGTTGGGAAAACAAACACAATTAAAACACACCTTTAGTACAAACACGTACACGACGCGAACGTAATGATGCTTGCGGAGCAACATGATGAATACGGCAGCAGTGACATGACAAACTCTCTTATTTTGACCTTTGACCTTTGTTACTTTCTCTTGACCGAGACACATGGTCAGTTCTCAATCAATTCTCAAAGGTAAAAAAACCTTCATGAATATAATAAAAAACTGTTTCAGTGATACAAACATTCAATATAGTTTAGAATATTGAATTCGAAATATTCAATAGCCGTTTCTCTATAGCAACAATAGAAGACAAACAATAGAAGTCTATGGTATGTTGTCATATGTGCATTAGGGCTGGGCTTTGAGTTGGGCAAGTTGATTCATTTCTGTGAATCAGTTCAAACTGTTAGTTTCAATTATTTGATTCAAAATCTATTTCAATGATTTGACTGCATCATAACGCAATAACAAGTCGCTGAGTCTTAAATAAATATAAACGTAAACAATATATAATTTTTTACATAAAAATAAAATATATTCTATATAAAACAATGCGTTATAAATTAAAATATTCTTATATTATATTATATTATATTATAGGGATGGGCAACGATTAATCGCGATTAATCGCATCCAAAATAAAAGTTTGTGTTTATATAATATATGTGTGTGGTGTGTATAATTAATTTGTATAAATACACACACATGAATGTATATATTTAAGAAATATTTGCATGTATATGCTTTATATATATTTATACATAATTAATATTATATATAAATATAAATATTTGATATATTAATTACACATTTTTCTTAAATATATACGTGCATGTATGGGTATTTATATATACAAATTAATTATGCACACACATATATTATGTAAACAAAAACTTTTATTTTGGATGTGATTAATCGCGATTAATCGTTGCCCATCCCTAGATATTATATTATAAACAGTGTGGAAAATATAAAACGACTGATGCCTATGGTGCAATTTTTATATTTAACTTCTTACATTGAATATTTTGAATGTTCTTGGCTTCAATGGCATTTTGGTGAAAAGTTATGGTTCCTTGCACTGCCTAAAAAAAAAAAAAAAAATACACGTATATATATATACTATATATACATTCATTCAGAAACACTGTGATCAATGTATGCTTATACAGTAAATTATTAGGCAGACATAAACAAATATGTCAATGATATTGAACCTCTTTGTGCCTGAAGCTTCAGTGTGGGTCAATTGCTAAATCACTGACGTCTGTTTGTGCTACAAATTAGTATGGATCTGTTTCAAAATATAGCGAGGACTTAATTTTAGGACATCATAGAAATAATCCGGATGTTATCCCTGCTCCAAAAGACAGCCAGCACCCATATGCTGTATTTCAAATCCATGTAACATGTACATGGATGCTTTGCAGAAAAATATGTATGCAATAATCCTTAAAAAAAAAAAAAAATAGTTCAATGATATTTGTGTGTACTATGTTTCTTTTTTGTTGCTTACCAGAGCATTACAATGCTGCCTTAGAAGAGCAAGGGAGTTCAGTTCACTAGGTTTTGGACCAGACTTTCTCACTGTATTAAAAGAGTATCTATCTAATGCATTAAGTTTTTACACCTCTTTACATCCATCATGCCATCACAAAGACGCCTCAAACTGAGAAAAGACCACCTACACACCTCCTACGGTTTGACGAGCTTAAGATTTCTACTCAAAACCTCGCAATCACAGCCCATTGTTACAGGAGAGCGCAGCGAGAGAGGGAGAAAGAGACAGCGTCTGTCATCACATCAAAGGGATGTTTAAAGGGAACGCGAAGTGAATGATGAGGAAAAGAAATCAAAGACCACCTAAAAACCTCTCTTTCACTAGACATCAGCTCCTTTTCATTCTCTCGTCTTTTCCTGTCTGAGAGGAGGGCGCTGACCTTCCCTGTGTGCTGACAAATCTGTTTTTCTCTGCGATCACCTCCTTTATTCTCGCTGTCTTTCTGTCTATTGTTGTTCCCCCTTCCTCTTACTGCATGTCTATCTCTCTCTCTGTCTTTTTAACCCCCTCTTGACAGAAAATAAAAGACAAATTCAAAGGCAGAAGGAAAGTGAGCGCGCGAGAGAAAACAATACAGAACTTCCAGCGAGATACCCGAAACCCAACACTGATGGTTAAAACACTACAACTTGTCCTAACGCCAAACCACATTATCGGAAATGACTAAAGCAGCGACACAGTTTTCATGCAAAAACAGTACATTTGACTTTTTTTTTTGATGCATGAAGCACAAAATGACACATTAAAAAAAAGTTGCCTAGTTGCCTTTTTTTTGCATCCAGTAACAATGAATGGGGACTACAAAGTTTCAAGCTTTAAAAAAGGTGGCAAAGTACCTAAAAAGCAACGTACTGTACTTACCATGTACTATATACCAAGTTTGCTGAAGTCAACTTTGAACTTAAAGGAGTAGTTCATTCAATGAACAAAATGAACGAATTGACTCGGA
This sequence comes from Pimephales promelas, assembly GCF_988280905.1. Classification (NCBI taxonomy): domain Eukaryota; kingdom Metazoa; phylum Chordata; class Actinopteri; order Cypriniformes; family Leuciscidae; genus Pimephales; species Pimephales promelas. The sequence goes on from NC_142784.1 coordinate 30,506,154, forward strand.
AAAAGATTCGTTCATTTTGATGAACAGGAGAGTAATGAACAAGCATCACAGAACTGAGCAAGGCGACCATTTGAGCTTTTAAAACTTAAACTTTGTTATTTTTTATTAAATGAGCGATCGTTTCACTTGATAAGACCCTTATTCATCGTCTGGAATCGTTTAAAGCCCTTTGAACAGTTTGCACTGAAACTGTCTTTTTGTACCTTGAACCGTTTGGTTCCCATTGAATTCCATTATATGGAGAAAAATCCTGGAATGTTTCCATCAAAAACTTTAATTTATTTTTGACTGAAGAAAGAACGACATAGACATCTTGGATGACATGGGGGTGAGTAAATTATCAGCAAAAATTTTTTTTTAAAGTGAACTACTCCTTTAATGTGAGAGCTTACAAATTTAGTCGCTATTAAACCCAGTTAAAATATATATTTTAGAAAAATGCACAGAATGCCATATAGTAGTTGTCACAGTCACCCCTAGTCACATGACTACCTTTGTTCTGTTTTCCTGCCTCATCTGTTTCTATGGTTACGGTCATTTAGTTCATCATCAGTTCCACCTGTGTCTCGTTAATCATCATTGGTGGCACCTTGTTTCTGTTAATCTGTGTCCATCAGTGTTTGTATTTGGTCCCTTTCAGTTCAGACAGTCTTTGTCCGTTCTCGGTGTTATTAAGGCCCTGTTTACACGAGAACGTTCGCGAGTGAAAACGTAAAAACGTAAAAATATTTTATCGGCTGTGCCTTTCATTTACACGGTGACAACGTTTTTGGAGCTTAAAGGGTTAGTTCACCCAAAAATGAAAATTCTGTCAATATTTACTCACCCTCATGTTGTTCCAACCCCGTAAGACCTTCGTTCACTTCGTTCGTTAATTTGTGTTCCGAAGATGAACGAAGGTCTTACGGGGTTGGAACAACATGAGGGTGAGTAAATACTGACAGAATTTTCATTTTTGGGTGAAATAACCCTTTAAAAACACAAGAAAGTGAAACCACCCACCAGAGTGGAAATCTTAAAAACGCTCCACCGCCGCGTTCTAATATAAAGGGGTAAAACCGCGAAAGTCTGCTTGACAGTGAAGGTTGTATGCAGGCGCGCGGACTGTGTTGTTGTGTGGCAGTGCTTCACATCGCCACCTAGCCGCCTGGAGTGCATACTACATTGAATTTCACACACTTTTGCGTAGGGTTGGGTATCGTTTGAATTTGAACGATTCGGATTCCGATTCCGATTCCTTGTTTCGATTCCGGTTCCCAACGATTCTCGATTACGATTCTTTTAAGAGGCAGGGTCAAAAAAGTTTAGCTAACCTTGCTAACCAACGGCCTTTCTGAAGGAAATACTCCTTCTGTCACAAATACTCCTTTTGTCACAAATTTTGCATTTTGCCGAGATTTCGTTATTTTTAGAAAAGTGAAGCCACACATTGGACCGCCGACGTCAGGTACTCATGTTCGACTCGCGTGGTTATGCCAACACTTCCGGTAGATGCTTCTTCGTTGGTGTTGTTCAGCGGTTTCTTCTTCCGGTCGGCGGACTGTGAATATCGAAACTAGGAATCAAAATTTTAACTTTTGAACGATTCCGGGAAAAATGAAAAGTTAGTCCCGGTTCCAATCGATACTCGATTCTCGATACCCAACCCTACTTTTGCGTCACCATATGCACACGGATTTCCCACCCAAAACAGTCGTCTAAACGCAGAATAAAAAATGATAACGCAACGCCACTTTTGCGTTTTCTCTTCAGAATCGTTTCCGTGTAAACATAGCCTTAGTGTGTGTGTGTGTGTTCATCTTGCCCGTTGGAGTTATATTTACAGTAAAAGTTTGTCTTGGAGCTTTTTGGCTCTTCATCTTCTTCAGCCTACACTACACCGTGACAATAGTGTGGAAAGTTCAAGTATAATTTGTACAAGTATTAACAAGTATAATTTTATTGTACTTCTTGCATTAAACATTTTAAATATACTTGGCTGAAAGTGTTGGTGAAAACACTGCAAAAAAATAAATAATATAATAATAGTATATGACTTGCGATATACCAGTGCATGATTTCCTGAAGTCACACGATAACAGACTTTAAGTTAAGTAAACATATTTAACATATTATATGATCACAAATTTAAGTCACTATTCACCGCCAGGTGTAAATATGGTATTTTAGGAAAAATGCATGGCCTGAAACACACAGCACATGTCATATAGATAATTTCATGGTTCTAAATAAGAAGTTTCCTAAATGCTCCCTATTTTCAGGAACATGAGGGTGAGTAGGTGATGTACGAGTGCACTGAATCAGAGCTGAATTTGCCTGAAACGAGAGAGCAGGTCAGCCGAGGCAACACACGTCTCCTGCCGTTCCCTTGTAAGACTTCCAGAGAGTCCATTAAGTCTGGTTAATATAAGGGACTGTCAGCGAGCTGCAACATTATATCAATGTTACGGTGGTGCCGTCCCTCTCGCTTCTGTCACGCTCCTTTTAGACGGCGGAGAGCCGGCGTTGAGAGAGATATCTGGAGATAAAGAACTGAGGGAACAGAACACCATCCAGACCAGAAACAGCTCTCAACACCTCTGTAATGATGTTCGACTCACACACACAGGACTCTTTCTATCTCTGTTTCCTCTGGTGAGGAACTGGGTTGGGTTGTCCCGAGCTCTTCAGGCAGAGGTAAACTCTGACCTGTTCCTTTTAGCCCGGTGTGTGGTTAAACCGCTCAGGCATGTCGGAGAAAAAAAAAAGAGGCCACAAAAAGCTGGAACACCGACTTTCCCCTCAGCTCAAATAAATGGCACGAGCAAAAAAGCACAAGGAAAGTGATGAAGAAAAGGTGAGAGAGATTGATTCCTTCCGCTCCTGTCCTTTCCTTCATTACCCAGAGGAAAGACTCACAGATTGCTCGTTCAGCTCAGATTAGATCAAACATAAAATGGGTACTTTCAAACTTAAGCCATAATAGCCACATGGACTTCATTTATAACACTATTGTATTGCTTTGGTGTAAAAATACAAAAGTATTTTACATGCCATTGCCGCCATTTGGTTTTCGCATGCGACAACAGTGCAACCAGTTCTAACGCGATGGCAAAAGCTCGAGCAAAGCATACAAACTCTTCGTGTAGCCCTCAAACCGTATTCACTTTATAGCCCTTAATCCTGTAATTGTGGACAAATGTGGGCACAGAGGACTCAGGTGTGATCCTAATTTTTATTTATTATAAATGTTATACATCACTGTCTTCGATAAAGTTTTGTCTATCCATTTATGGTGTTTTTTTTTTTATTTTGGGGGTATTTTTGAATTTATTTACTTCAAAAAGTACCATATTTTCTATGTAAATTATTTCTATGTGAATACTATGTAGTTTTATTTAATTTTAATTTTATCTTTCCAATAAGTTCTTAGAGCTAAAACCTAAAGATGAAGTGACTTTGCTGTCACCTGGTGTCTTATTTTGGCTTATTTTAGAAAGCTCTAAATTACAGTTTTTCCCATTCATTTCTATGGGTGCCCATTTTTGACCCAAATACAAGATTAGGGAGGTTTTTTTCATCCAGTTAACATTGTAGAATTGAGTAAAAAAAAAAGTGTGTGTTCAGGAGGCAAACTTAGGAAAAGTAGCCAAGTCTTGAACCGCTCAGATCAAGGGAAGTATTTTTTAAAAATAAATCAAAACTATTTTGCCCACGTTTGTCTAAAGGGCCTTTCACACAGGACGCGGAATGCGCTGCGCTTGCCGCTCTGTTCAGCGTTGCCCTTCAGATACAACGTGATTTGCACGTGACTTGATCTGACTTGATATGAATATTATATATATATAAACATCGAAATCAACACACAAATCATGAGCTCAGTTCTTTTTAGAATAAAACATTTAATTCAAACACTAAAGCTGACACAAAGGAACAAATTATATATATAAATATATTTTAAACACACTTGACATGCCAACTTGAATGGAGATATGTCTCCATGACAGCTTTTCTGATGATGTCCCTATACGATCTCAACTTCTATCATAAAGGTCGGGAAATTCCGACACACAGTACTAGCCGTTCGTCCATTTTGATTTCCGTGTTTGTTTGGATGTCCCTTTTCTATTGGCCGCGCTGGTAATCGTCACAGAGCGCAGCGGCAAAAGTTAAACTATTTTGAACTTTGACCGTGGCATGCGCGCGAGGACGTCAATGGTGCGCACCGCTGCGCTTGCGCTCAGGTCGACGCAGAAACAAAACGCCTTCGCAGTTCGCACGGCGCAAGCCATTGAAATGAATGGGTTTCATAGTGCTGCGCAGCGCATACCGCGTCCTGTGTGAAAGGCCCTTTAGGGGTAAAAGATCCGCTGTCTTTTGAACGGAGGCGGGGAGCTCCAGCTCATTTGCAGTTAAAGGGACACACACAAAAACTGCGTTTTTGCTCACACCAAAAAAAGGGCAAATTTGACAAGCTGTAATAAATGATCTGGAGAGGGTTTTGAGCTAGAGACTGATCTCCTGAAATGGCGTATGTATGGCACGACAATTCGTATTTACATTTTTGGCATGCTATCAACACGCATAATCACTTTTCAGCGTGTTTATGAATGCCGTTGTCTTAACATTACATTACTGTACATATAAATATATGACCTACCCCAACCCCGTCCCTAAACCTACCCGTCACTGGGGTTAATAGCATTAATGAGTCTTCCCCTACCATCCTAGGGAAAAAAATATCGCTCCCATGTAGATCTACACACGGAATCACTCAGACATTTAACGGTGTAGACATACACGCATACACGCGGATAGCTCAAAATGTGTATAAATAATAATATAATATGTACTTGACTTGAAAGTGGCGTGTATATTTACGCAAAAGTCATGATGCCATGTTGTGAGCTGAAATTTCACAGACATATTCTGGGGACACCATAGATTTATATTACATCTTGTGAAAAGGGGCACATAATAGGTCAATTTTAAAGAGATTGCATTTGCAGGCCAAGTGTAAACCTCCAAGCCAAAAGTAATGCAACTGTTTTGGAATAGAAAGAACCAACTGACAGACAAAGAATATATAATCGTATTATTTATCCTTTTAATTTCAACATCTAATTTATCTTAACTCAGACACATGTAAGATCAAGCAGAAGAAATAAGTATAAATCTCCCTCGAACATAACTTCTGTCTTACAAACAATTTGAGACTGTAAAGATGTATCTGTCCTGTGGGTGTTGTTGATCATGCAACAGGCGGCTTTAAATCACACAGAACAAACAGCAGCTTCTCTCTTGCCGTCCCCCATCGGGCCCATATAGCCGAGATCACAGCTCCCGAGTCTCCATGGCATCCTGTGGAACCTCAGCTGTCAAGAGTTTTGATGTCTTAATAAATTTCTCCTCTCTCCAGCTGTCAGCCAAGCGTCAGAGATGGATGAAAGAGTCAGTGACCTTTGACCTGCCCAAGACCTCTTCTTCAGCCCCCCAAAAACTCTCACAGAACCCCGACTCTATTGCAACTGCAGATTCCTTTCAGCACAACGTCAACCCTGAAGAAGCCCAACAATAGTGTCGACGGCATCCCACAGATAGTTTCACATGCAATGCATTGCTGTTATTCACACAGTACTGCTAATGTATGTACAGGGGTAACTTTTTCTAAATAACATGCATTAAATGTAATGTTTTTAGCAGCAAATTGTCCTCAAGCAGAGTTGCAGACCTATAAAATGTGTGTGAGATTTCGTTAGACATGGCTATATGGTAGGGCTGTCAAACGATTAATCGCATCCAAAATCAAAGTTTGTGTTTACATAATATATGTGGGTGCAATCTATTACATGAAAACATTTCTTAAATATATACAAGCATGTGTATATATATATATATATATATATATATATATATGAAGAGTTCAGATGCAAAAGCCTCTAAATGCCATTTGAAATTTTCTTCTAAAATGACAATTTTTATCAAGCTTGTATATTTAAGTTCAGTAATTTCACTTAAATGACAATTAATAGGTAATCTTCATTGTTATTTAAGTGAAATTACTGAACTTAAATATACAAGCTTGATAAAAATTACCATTTTAGAAGAAAATTTCAAATGGCACTTAGAGGCTTTTGCATCTGAACTCTTCATATATATATATACAAATATACAGTGCACCCACATATATTATGTCAGCACAAACTTTGATTTTGGATGTGATTAATCGCGATTAATCGTTTGACAGCCCTACCATATGGTGTGCAAAATTTGTGTGTTTCACTATTTGAAGTTATTGCCTCATTTTAAAGTAAATGAAAGAAGCAGCAATATAAAGGAGGAGAAACCAGAAAACTACATGAATAAAAAAAAAAAAAATTGTTACTTTTTTTAAAACAATTGTTTACTGAACTATTAATTAAATATATGAAGAGTTCAGATGCAAAAGCCTCTAAATGCCATTTGAAATTTTCTTCTTTGATGATGATTTTTATCAAACTTGTATATTTAAGTTCAGTAATTTCACTTAAATAACAATTAATAGATAATTATCATTGCCATTTAAGTGAAATCACTGAACTTAAATATACAAGCTTGATAAAAATCATCATTAAAGAAGAAAATTTCAAATGGCATTTAGAGGCTTTTGCATCTGAACTCTTCATATATATATATATATATATATATATATATATATATATATATATATATACACATTTTATTATATTTAGTTACACAATGTGGCGATTTAAATAATCAAATTGCCATTGACATCCATGGTAGGAAATACTGGAAATGTCACAAAAAATATCAATGCAAAGAGTGAAAACAACCCATAACATGTTGCTATTTAGTTTTAAATTTTCAGAATAATTAATGTGGATTCAAATGCCATCAATATTCATGTAAGCTAATAATCCGAATAACTAATAAACACATTTCAGCTCATCGTGGATGAAAATTCAGCTCATCGTGGACTTGACGCACACTTAAGGAAACCTGAAACAGCTCCAGATGACTGCACTTGTGGCCTGATCGAGAACGTAACCTTTGATCTTTGACCTCTCGGGGCAAAGGTCAAGGGTGGCACCGGCTTTCCCTCATCATCGCGATGGAAACCACGAAAAGTGTTTGCAGAGCGTCTTCGCGGCACATCTACAAATAGCAGCACATGTCTAGAAGTCATTAAGCACAAGAGAAGTCCTACTTTCCCTTTTCTCTGTCAACACTTCTGTGTGACACGTATTTATTATTGTCACAGGCTCTTATTTGGCTTGATCTATGGCAGAATGAGATGTCAGTTTTAAAGATAATTACATTTTTTTCTCCTCCAAGGATCCATTCATCACACTCGGGGCCCTCTGCCATTTTTAGATTCTTGATAACATGCCTCAACTCATTCCATCTTTCTCTCGCGATCCCTCTCACACACATCCAGAGTGAGTCACATCCTATTATGTGGCATGAAGTTGCCAAAAATTTGTTAATTACAAATCCAGAGCCTAACTAGTATGATTATAATGAACTTAGTTACGTGAGAGCGCTTTGTTGAGGACAGCACTCTCCTCTCGTCCTCTCTGTTTGTAATCACATCTCTTGTTCTCACGTAATGGTCTCATGGGAGGAACAATCTCAGTCCTCATTATTATACAACCACAAATGCTGATAAACCAATCAGAAGTGCTATTATTACCACTTGATGACAGACGCTTGAAAGAAGGAAAAAGATGGATGGATGGTAAAAGAGAATTTGAAATTAACAAACATGATGCAGAATTGGATTTTGCATGTAAGGAAGTAGTATTAAAATGAATTTTAATTCATTTTAAACTCATAACTCATAACAATTTTTAAATAGAAATGCTTTGAAAATAGTTTAATTTAGGGGTGGGCGATATGGAAAAAATATCATATCACGATTTTTTTAGGAAAATCACGATCACGATTTTTTATCACGATTCTTTTTCAAGTTGGTTTTAATATTTTGCAAGTGGCTGTAATGAAAAAAATAAATAAATAAGACAAGATAAACATTACACAAATTAATATTCATATTAAATAAATAGTTGTTTTTTTTTAGATGCAGTAGGTGTATTTAGCAGTAGCATTGAAGTAATTAAATGAACAAATATGAAATTAAAACACTACATAGACTTCACTGAATAAATCGATTCTTATTAAAGATATATTAAAGTTCTCAGTCAGTGAGTGATTTTCTTCTTGTGTTTTTTTTGTTTTATTAACACTAAAGGGATAGTTCCCTCAAAAATGTAAATTGTCTTAATTTACTCTCTCAAGATGTTTTAAACCCAAATAAGTTTCTTTCTTCTGTTGAAAATAAAAGTTATTTTGAATAATGTGGGTAACTGAACAGTTGCTGGTCCCTTATAGTTTTTTTTATAAGTTCTCTCCTGGAAGTTAATGGGGACCAGCAACTGTTTGGTTACCCACATTAAAAAAAATTGTCTTTTGTGTTCAGCACAAGAAAGAAATTAATACAGGTTTGGAACAACATTAAAGTGAGTAAATAATGACGGATTTTTTTTTTTATTTATTTAATTTTTTGTGTGAACTGTCCCTTTAAGGACAAGCGGCAGTACTATTTATTCCTGTCGCTTTTAGACCAGCACTTGACGCGTTTAATATAGACGCATATTACACCAGATATTCTCTCAAATGTTTGCTTTCACTTTAGACATAGCCTGTTTATGTAAACATTGTGTGTATTTAACAGTATTAGCATAATAAGACTCGAAAGATAACTTAGTCCAGTATTCAGGCGCTGTTTGACAGACGTCTAGTGCCTGTGAGCGTCGGGGGTATGCGGTCAGGAAAGCGCACGTTAGAACAGCACATCAGCGCGTGAATTAAATGTTTAACCGGCAAGGCTTATGCAAATAATGAACTTTTGTGAATTGCAGTGTCCCGTACCTATTCATTAACGTGTGATCATGTGTAGGCTACGTCGCGTTGTACAGTTGAGACGGCGCCAGAACTGAACTGATAGAATGCACTGTAACACGATACTACGATATTTCTTCAAAAGCAGATCGTGGAGACATTTTAATCGTCCACGATTAAAAATCGTCATATCGCACACCCCTAGTTTAATTACATGTTGGAAACTTTATAGAATGCAACACCACCACCCAATTTTTCAGCGGCCTCGAATCTGGAAGTATTTCCCATTCACTTATTTTTAAAAAGTGAACTTTAAAACTTCATTTAAGAGTTATAACTAAGCCATGAACCAAGTCAACCAGCCCTGAGATTAAAGGAGTCGTTCACTAAAAAAACTTGCTGATAATTTACTCACCCCCATGTCATCCAACCCAAGATGTCCATGTCTTTCTTTCTTCAGTCGAAAAGAAATTAAGGTTTTTTGATGAAAACATTCCAGGATTTTTCTCCATATAATGGACTTCAATGGGAACCAAACGGTTCAAGGTCCAAAAGACAGTTTCAGTACAAACTGCAAACTGTTCAAAGGGCTTTAAACGATTGAAACGATGAATAAGGGGAAACAATTGCTCATAAAAAAAAAACTAAGTTTAATTTTTATAAGCTCAAATGGTCGCCTCTGTTCTGTGATGCGCGTTCGTGATCGTGACTCTCCTGTTCAAACTTTTCCCGAGTCAATTCCTTCATTTCGTTCATTGAATGAACCAAATGACACGAAAAAGGATTTGTTCATTTTGATAATGAGTTCGAACAGGAGATTCACGAACGAGCAGTAGCAGTAAATAATTAAGGAGATTTCTTTGCAGAATCATGGGTAATGTAGTTTATCACCAGGAATTTTGATAATAATGCAGCCTAATGGCTTCAGCAAAAGCATTTCACCAATTGATTAACAACTTGTAGCTCACTGTACTTCCATATTTGCACGACAAAATTTGCCCAAGATCGGTTGTGCTAGTTTGATCAGAAGCGTCTTACCTTGACATTGCTCATTCCTTTCCTCGTATCCAGGGTTACACAGGCAATTCCCGATGGGCACCAGCCACTCTCCATCTGCGCCACAGTACATTTTGGGAACCTCCTGCTCTTCCGAATTATTCACACAGGAGCCGCGCACCTCCACCAGGGACGACGTGTCCGCCCCAGTTACGGTGTCAGGAAACTGCGCTAGGTTCCTCACGGCTAGCGGACACTTTTTATAAAACACACGGACAGAAACCAGCGCGATACAAGCTCCTACATCCTGAAAGGCCAGATAGAAGCCCGCGTGGCTCATGACGCCGACATCCCGAACCTCAGTGTTCAGCTTCATGATCCGATCACCGATATCCACCTGCGTGAAGCTCTCGTCCGCCGCCACCGTGTCGATCTTAGCAAAGTGGCTCTCGTGAGCGTAGCGCTCGTTATCGGAGTCAGACTCGAGGTAGTAGAGGTTGAACGTCTCTTTGCATGTGCCGATGACGCCGGGCAGGCTGTTACAGTCACGCAGGGTGAATTTAATCTCGATGTAGATACGCTGGGCCGGGCCACGCCGTATCCAGTGAGTCCTGAGCCAGTTGTTCTGACTGGGCTCCATGACGTTACACACCTGGTATGTTCTGATGGGGATGTTCTTCTCGTCCATGATGCTCACCTCTTCCCACTGCAGGAGACAGCACAAGAACAATGTTAGGAAGGAGAAATAAATAGATGATTTTCATCATTTTTAAGACCTTCTCAATTCCGTAGGAGATACAGGTGGAGCTGGGGAAGGAGGAGGGTTTCTGAAACCACGCTGCAAATGCTGACTAAGTATTTGAAAGTTGAGCAGTGAGCTCATTGGCTACTGATACAGCAGGAACCAATCAGATGTGGCCTATAGAGAATGATGTGTAAATGAAATGTAATGAGACAAAAAAAACAAGTCTTACTACTGAGTTGTCTTTTTCCGATTCACAAACAAATTACTTTTTTCCTGAAACTTTTGGATTGTCGGATTCACAATTAAATTCTTTAATGAATTTACTCACAAAGACGAGTTACTTTTTAAAAATAATGACAAATGACAATGAAAATAATTTAATTTCACCTGTGAAATGTTTTTAATGTTAATTCCACTTTAAGCTTAAGCTACTGTATGTCCTCATGTATCCTAATATGGATGTTTTGTGTTAGCGAACTTGTTATATTAGGTCAATTAAAAATGTTTGTTAGTACTTTTCTGCTCATTTATATGATTATTAGGGCTGTCAAATGATACAAAATAAAAGTTTGTGTTTACATAATATATGTGGGTGCACTGTGTATAATTATTTTGTATATATAAAACACACACATGCATGTATGTAAAATATTTATATTTAAATATAATATAAATTATATATAAATCTATATACATGAAAATATTTCTTAAATATATACAAGCATGTGTGTGTATTTATTTATATATATATATATAAAATAATTATACACAGTGCACCCACATATATTATGTAAACACAAACTTTTATTTTGGATGCGATTAATCGTTTGACAGCCCTAATGATTATCAATAAAATCAAAGAAGGTTATTTTATCAACCAGTTATGAAAGAATTTGTGATGAAACCAATCAATCAATTCCAATCAGAGCATCCCTATGAAAAAAACTGAGATACATAAAGTATTGGTATCGGACGATATGTTGATTTTTAATGTTATCGTTATCGGCCTGATAAGAAAATTTGGTCCATATATTAAAACCGATAAATAATGTAGTATATCAGAGTTTTGAATTGCTTGAAATATGATGGGAATCACTTCAAAAAAGAAAACAAGTCAAGTGCAACATGTGAAGCGCAAGTCTGTCGTATATAAACTACATAAAATTATAATTCGAATATTATAATTAGGGGCTTGGGACATGGCTTTTAATGGCAAGGCTTTTGTTTTTGTAATCAGGCTCTCAAAAATGATCTAAAAATTTGTATTTAGATATATCGGCTAATAAAACGGTTATCAGCTTTCAAATATAAATAATTATCGTTTATCGGTATCGACCAAAATTTTCAAATCGGCGCATCCCTAATATAAAGTATGATACTCGCCAGAGACTCTGAGAAACAGAAAACAACCGATCAATTAATTAAACAAACATGAGGTCATCCAGAGTGAAAACGGGACTGAACCATGGGAAGCTGTAGAGTAAATTTAGATCTGAAACATAACATCTGTTTCACTCTTGCAGGCTTGGGTAAGTTTGCCTGAACCAACCTCCGAAAATCAGTATTCTTCTTCTTCGACTAGCCTCGCATACAATAACAACTGTAGACAGTCATTAATGTTGTACAGCCTAACAGCGTTACAGCCACTGATTGGACTCATTGAGTTTTCATCAGCTAATCAGCAGTAATGACTTTTATTACAGCAAATGAACACACTCTAAACACATGCTAATCCCCAAGAGTCTGACTGGGTATCATGTTAACCTGCGGTCAATAGTTTGGAATAATTAAAAAATAATAATAATTATGTGCCTGGAAAGAAGTATCTTATGGAAGCTTGTTTCTGTCACTGAATTAAAAAAAAATAATAATAATTGTGACTTTTTATCTCATAATTGCAAGATATGAAGTCAGAATTGTGAGATATTACGTCAGAATTCTGAGAAAAAAAGACAATTGTGAGATTTTTTCTCACAATTGCGAGTTTACATCTCGCAATTCTGAATTTATAACACATAATTGCAAGTTAATATGTCAAAATTCTGACATCTTTTCTCAGAATTGTGAGATTTAATCTCGCAATTGCGAGTTATCAGGTGAATTCTAAGGAGAAAAAAGACTAAAAGTAAATTCTGACTTTATATCACGCAATTCTGACTTTATATCTCGCAATTCTGACTTTATAACACGCAATTGTGACTTTATATCACGCAATTCTGACTTTATAACACAATTCTGACTTTATATAACGCAATTCTGACTTTATATCTCACAATTCTGACTTTATATCTCGCAATTCTGACTTTATATCTTGCAATTATGACTTTATATCTCGCAATTATGACTTTATAACACGCAATTCTGACTTTATAACACGCAATTGTGACTTTATATCACGAAATTCTGACTTTATAACACAATTCTGACTTTATATAACGCAATTCTGACTTTATATCACGCAATTCTGACTTTATATCTCACAATTCTGACTTTATATCTCGCAATTCTGACTTTATATCACGCAATTCTGACTTTATATCTCGCAATTCTGACTTTATATCTCACAATTCTGACTTTATATCTCGCAATTCTGACTTTATATCTCGCAATTCTGACTTTATATCTCGCAATTATGACTTTATATCTCGCAATTATGACTTTATAACACGCAATTCTGACTTTATATCTCGCAATTGCGACTTTATATCGCGCAATTCTGACTTTATATCTCACAATTCTGACTTTATATCTCGCAATATATGACTTTATATCTCGCAATTATGACTTTATAACACGCAATTCTGACTTTATATCACGCAATTGCGACTTTATATCGTGCAATTATGACTTTATATCACGCAATTCTGACTTTATAACACAATTCTGACTTTATATAACGCAATTCTGACTTTATATCACGCAATTCTGACTTTATATCTCACAATTCTGACTTTATATCTCGCAATTCTGACTTTATATCTCGCAATTATGACTTTATATCTCGCTATTATGACTTTATAACACGCAATTCTGACTTTATAACACGCAATTGTGACTTTATATCACGCAATTCTGACTTTATAACACAATTCTGACTTTATATCACGCAATTCTGACTTTATATCTCACAATTCTGACTTTATATCTCGCAATTCTGACTTTATATCTCGCAATTCTGACTTTATATCTCGCAATTCTGACTTTATATCTCGCAATTCTGACTTTATATCACGCAATTGCGACTTTATATCGCGCAATTATGACTTTATATCACGCAATTGCGACTTCATATCACTCAATTGTGACTTTTTATCACGCAATTCTGAGAAATAAAGTCAGAATTGTGAGATAAAAAGTCACAATTACCTTTTTTATTTTTCATTCTGCGGCGGAAACAAGCTTCCATAGTATCTTACGCTCACCATGGTTGCATTTATTTTATTAAAAATGTAAAATCGGCAATATTTGTGAAATATTTTTCAAATTTAAATTTTTTTTTTCTATTTTAATATATTTCTAAATGTAATTTATTCCTGTGATCAAAGCTGAATTGTCAGCATCATTACGCCAATCTACAGTGTCGCATGATCCTTCAAAAATCATTATAATATGATTATTCTAATAAAAGATAATAAAAAAAGAAAGTCATAATTATTCCAAACTTATGATGGTGGTGTAAGTGCATTACTAATTTGCCATTTGACCATGAACTATATGCATTAATTGATTTACCAGACGATTTTATCCAAAGTGACTTACAAGTGTGTGCATCTCAGTTAATAAATGATTAGCAATTTTTATAAAGCAAAAAATGTTTTTTGTCAAAAATGTATGGTGCCAAATAGGCATTGTGTAGTGTGATGTCCAATGAATGCATATGCACAATACCAATATAATATCTTTTTAATTTCTCCCTGTGATATCAGCAGCCACAGTCCCACAAAGACCATCCTGACGGCCCTTAATAATCTCCAGGAATTATTCACCGTGCGCTAAACCTAATTGAGCGTTTGTGGGATAATAAGACTGACAGCGATCTGGCATCTGTCAAGGACCGCGATTGTCTCCGTTCGGCTCGTCCCTTCATCCGTGTAACTACGGAGGCCCAGAGGAGCAGCGCAGAGATAAGAACCCGGAGCTGCCGATAGCGGGACGAGAGGAGAAAGGAGCTAATTGGCCGTATTAAAGTCTGAATACCCGCCCACCGTCCATGCCAAAGACCTGTCCATCACGGAGAAGATCACAGAGGGAGAGGAACTCAGGAGCTCAATGAAACTTGGATCGATGCGAAAGGAAGCCGAGCGGCTCTGTAGTGAAAGGGAATTCAGTGTGTTATTGAATCGCTGATGTGGTAATTTAGATCCACCTGATCTTAAGATGTTAAACGGCTAATTGGTGATGAGGGGCTCCGAAAAGTGCAGAGATCCCAAGAAGCATACATTATGGGACAGAACCCGCTGACCCCCTCGATCTGAAATCTCACTCACACACACACACACATATACACACACTCAAACAGACCTTTTCTCTGCCTCTGGGTTGCCAAGTCTCTCCCCCCTACCTCTTTTGAGAGAAAAGGGATAGAGTTTCCTAACAAAGGGCATTTCTGTCTCCCTCTACTATTTAGGAAATTTGACGCCCGTCGCTGTAACCTAGCTTTCCAAAATTTACATCCGAGAGAAGTAGGGTGATCTCATTCGTATTTGGAGGTATTCGTACGTGACATGAACATTTTTTGGACAATGAAACGTAGAAGATCAACTTACTGACAGCATTCAAAACGCATACGATCCGTAAAAGTCTATAAATCCCTTTGAAAACTGGTGCTGAAACAGTGAGTTTAAAACTCAAACACAATCCCATGGCACTTCTGAGTAAAGGACGAGAAACTTTTGCCTAAAAAGGCATTATAAATGGAACATTTATTTATTAAATAACAATGGATCTGAACTCTGAAACAATTTATTTGAGTATGTTTTACAAGAAAATACTCTTTCAGTCTTTCTACTTAAAAGTTTAATGGTAAATGGTAAATGGTAAATGGACTGCATTTATATAGCGCCTTCATAGACCTAATGGCCACCAAAGCGCTTTACATATTGCCTCACATTCACCCATTCACACACACATTCACACACCGACGGCGGTGTCAGCCATGCAGGGCGCCATCCAGCTCGTCGGGAGCAGCTGGGGTTAGGTGTCTTGCTCATGGACACCTCGACACTTGGTCAGGTGGAACCGAGGATTGAACCACCAACCTTTCGGTTCGTAGATAACCCACATGAACCACTGAGCCACTGCCGCTTACTTTCAAAGTAAATCCTACACTAGTGTAGTGTAGTTTAACCATCAAATTAGAAAAAAAAAAAACTGTTAACAAATTTGTTAAATATATGTGATGTTTAACATCTTCAATTAATCTTAATAATAATACAATGCAATTTACCCATTAATATAATATTCTGTGAACTTCAAATAATTTGTAAATATTTGCAAGCCTTAAAATGCCTTCAGTACATTGATATTGTATCACTAAAAATTAAGGTTCCAAAAGGTCGTTTTCACAGTGATGTCATAAAAGAACCATTCTAGGTTCCATAAAGAATCCATTTCACTCTAAAGAACCTTTCTAACATTCTAAAGAGGTTCTTCAAGCTTTATGTTTAGGAGTGTTTTTATCTTGCATATTGTATTATATATAGGCCTATCTAAACAAATGTGCTAGAACTATATGTATGAATAAGAAAATGTGCTAGAACTATACGTATGAATACTAAAGAGGTCAAGTTGGAACAGGAGATGGAGAAAGAGGGAGCGAGAGACGGGTTTTTTTAACTCACCCCTCCTTCCGTCGGGCTGGCGACCCATGCCAGTTCTCCCAGCACTGATCTGGAATCCAGCAGCGGGACTGAAGGAGAATAAGACAGAAGACTTGAGAATGAGATCACCAAAGCTTGTGTGTTTTACCCTATAGTGGAGAAAACTGAAGGCATACATCTCTGATAAATAATGACAACAGCTGCAAAGGAGGCCAAAAAGTGTCAGGCAAGTTCACAAGGGTTTGATCTGTGAGCAGTGACTTAAGTAGGAAAATGGTTTATAAATCATTAAACAATAGTAATCGACAAAGGAATGATAAAATTTCAATTTAAGAGACAAAGAGATATAAAGACTTTTTTTGTTGTTGTGAAAATTATTAAATAATTGCTAAAACACTCCAGACCACACAAGAGATAATTATAAAGCAACAGTTATTTTTAGGTTATTTTTTAGTTATTTTTATGTTTAGGATAATATTTCCAGAAATCAAATTATTACTATTTCATTATTGTGACGGCAAGACAAAAAAGGGCCTAGATTACCTTCAAGGTAAATTTAAAGACAATATGACATTAAATAGCCAACTAATTAGGGAAGGATAAACATTCTAATGAATAAGATCTTTTAAAAAAAACTAAAATGTGAATAATTCATATGTGGAACATCTATATATGAATAGTATTTTTGTTTTAAATCGGTTAACATATGTCAATATTGTCCTGCTGTTTATATACGTTACTAGTAGGCTACATTATTTTTCCAAGACATCATTATCAACAAACTCCTTTAAAACTTCTTTAAAACTCCTTTAAATTTTTAAGCAATTTAGGCAGTTTTCTTAACTTGAGGGATTTGTGTTAACTGGCCAATATCGTTACCGTTTTGCTTGCATGTGCGCCTGGGTTTAACTGTGAGCCCTAAACTTTCCCCTCTTTATCAAAACCCCTCTTACCTTCATTCGCCGGATAATTCCATGGAGCGGACAGACCTGCACAAATCCCCAGGAAAAGTGAGGTGAGCGCGTAAATAATCCCGGCCATGAGTGCCATTCGTCCAGCTAACCGTCTCTCCGTTATTCCTGTTTATTCCTCGTGCTGCTCCGCGCGACTGATCTGAGGCGCACGAGACGCGCACTCAGCGATCTCTGCTGGAGGGGGCGTGGCATCTGTAGTGACGTACCCATCAATCAATCAAGAAAGATATTATTTTGGAATTATGTATCGTTTTTAATTTGCATTTGTTTATTTCTATTACTTTTTATAATTTCTTGTCAATGTTCTTATGTTATTGTTGTCCAAGCATTATTATTAATAATAAAAAGTTTCTTCGGAAAACAAATATGTAGATTACACATAAAAAGTAGATTGTCTAAAATAATTATAATAATAACTATTATTAATATAATAATGTAAACATGTTATGTATATTTTATGCTTGTAGGTACAAAAAAATTGCATTAGGTTGGATTCAAATTACTATTATTTTAAATAGCTTTAATTTAATTACATGTAGCATATATGTGTATTATGTAATATTTTGTTATTTAATCATAGTTAACTATTATACCTTCATTTTAAGCATTTAACAATTTCAATTATTAAAAATATTATAAAATATGCATCGACCAATAATAATATAAAAAATAAAATAATAAACATTATGAATAAACTATATAATAAGATGATAATGTTAAGGATACAAATTCTATTATTTTGAAGTATTTTAACATTATTATTATTATTATTATTATAATGATTAGCAGAGCCGGGTATTGAATCGAGCTCTGATCTTATATCGCCATCTAGTGTCCATATCCCCACAGAACAGGCTTAATAAACAGCATTATCACAATACCTCACGCGCAAACCAGCAGCAAATTAACCGTGACGACGACGTGGGATAATGTTTCATTTTTTTTTTCATCCACAATCGACTGGGTGACGTGTCATATTCAAGACTCAAATTAAAGAAACCCAATATGTCGATATTATGCTGTTTGTTGTTGGTGAAAGACACATTCTTAGGGCATCTGTTTGGACTGGGGTTTACAGCAGGGACCCATTTTTTCCCCATTTCACCGTGAAGTAAAATGCTCGTATTGACTGAATTCCACCTGACACCGGTTCCTCTCACGCATCCAGATGCATCTGCCCTCAGTCTCTTTTCCTCGGGGTAATATGGTGTGGGAGATGTTTCATCTCCAGCTGACTGAATTCAATAGTTTTCATGAGTGGATCCTGACCTCCATCGAGAGGGTCATGAGCTGCTCTGAGAGGCTGCGATACCCCAGGGAGCCTGTGTGTGTGTGTGTGTGTGTGTGTGTGTGTGTGTGTGTGTGTGTGTGTGTGTGTGTGTGTGTGTGTGAATGAGGAGCAGCTGTACTTTTCTCCACTGATTGAATGTGTGTGTTCAGGTTTGATTGCCTGTTTCATCCTGGATGAAATATATTTACAGCCAGGGCAGAACCCTGACAATGTGTGTATACTATTTTTATTTGAGGATGTCAATTTAATAATTTGAAAAAACTTAGTTTTTTAATTGTTAAAAACTGTAAAATATTATTGAAATACACTCTAAAAATGCTGGGTTGTTTTAACCCAATTTTGGGTCAAATATGGGCAAACCCACTGATCTATATAATGACAATGGCATTTTATAGATCAGTGAACAAACCCAAACATTGGGTTAAAAAGTTATTTTAAAATTTAACCCAACGGGTGGGTTTGTCCATGTTTGACCCAAAGTTAGAGTGTAGTATGTTGTTTAAAATATTTACTTATTATCCATAATAATAATTATTGTTATGATTATTATTATTATTTAAAGGTATTATTATATGTTATTATATAATAACATACCTATATGTTATAAACCTGATGCTGACTGTATTGCTGTGTGGTTTGTGCAAACAGCATTTGTAGAAAAAAAGACTTATTATCTGTTTGACACATCAATGATCTGGCTTTTCCCCCCAGTCCTTACAGTAGTGTAGAGCCAAGATCAGACTGAACCTCTGGTCCCATAATTATGTATTTATGTGTCATCTAAATATGTGCTAAATATATATAGCATTTCATATTCATACAACTTGAAAGTATAAGATAAAGGAAGGATATCATCTATATGACTGTAAAACGTGTTTAAATGAGATACTCTGAACCATGAATGATGCTCAATAAAATGTATTTTTATTTGCTCCAGTATAAGCAGACATGCTGACATTAGTACTATAACAATAATTACCAGCTTATCAAGCAAACGCAATATCACAATTTATGCATTTCACAGATTGTACAATTTATTTGCCAATTTTAATGTTTACTGCAATTGCTGTGAAAAAAAAAAGAAAAAATCCTCAGCTAAACAAAACCGTATGTGTGAGGAAAGCAACTGTCAAGAATAAGCATTACAGGCGGTTACATGTGTTGTTATTACACTGATAATATGGCAAATTAGGGGCTATTGCCATCAGTCTGTTTATCACATCCTGCCTTTCATCATGTCCTCCATCCCATCTAAAGAAGTTTCGGAAAGCAAGGGCTTTAATTCCAGCATAGTTTTGTAACTGTGTTAGATTGGCTTCAATGTTCTTTGGATTTGTTGAATTTAGGCATCTTGACAAACAGGGTGAATTCACAGTGAAATAAACCACACATTTATCTGCAACATTCACAATGTTCTTCAGATAATTCATCAGACGAAACTCTGAATGTTTGTTTTCTATTTTATCAACCTTTGCAGCAATGAGGTCATTACTCTGATAAACCCCATTGTTCTGAATAGTGTCTCTCACTCGATCCAGTAAGTTCTGCTCTGGAAAGTCAGAATGTAGAAGACATTTGGCCCGCTCGACTCTGAACGCAACAGTGTATTGTCCTGAACCCAAGCTGGAAATGAAAGCAGTGAGAATGTAATGTTGTGTGTTAAAAATTACAAATTACTAATAATATGTAATGTACATATTAGTATGTAATTATATATTATTATTATAATTAATACATGTAAAGTTTAATTATAAATAATTAATTGTACATGATTATTTAATTATAAAAGACAAATACTTCTGATTTATAACATTGTTATAAACATTGTTATATAACATTGTTCCACTACTTTTTTTGTTTTTTCTTTATATATTTCTTGTAATTTCTTTATATATTTTGGTTGTGTATATGTCATTTTCTTTTTTTTTTTTCTTTTTTTTTTTTTTGTGTAAATTCTACTTAGCCTATAAGTTCAATCAAAGACACTTACTTCTCATAAAATCGCATTATAATAGTCTGGAGGATTATTCTGTTCACATCCTGTTCTACAGCACGAGTGCTAAAGTGAAGCAGGCAGAGCAAGAGGATCCTCAGCGGAGCAGAGAAAACCTCAAGAAAACACACAAATACAAACACTTACACACAAAATATACACAGAACACACAAAGTGCAGAATAGAAATTACGTAAAAATTTAAAACAGCATTCAGTTTGTTGTAGAAATAGAATTTTCCTTGACATCTTATGCCCACCTTTTCTGATTATTTTTGGTAAAAATTATGAGTTTTCCAAAAAACAAAGCAAATGTGCTTTAGCTCCACCATAGATATATACACTAGACCTCACCTTGGGGTTCTAAGCATGCGATCCATGCGTCAAAACCGCCGCCATCTTGGAACAGGGGTCTTGTCATGGGAAGTAACTAACACTGCTAATTTCTGCCTTTACTTCGAATTCATTGATGGTGGCGGACTTTTGTGCAGCGTATGATGTTCACGGATGAAATCTGAACTAGGAAGAATGTTTTAAAAAAAAATTCTTTCTGGAATCAGTGATAAATACATGTCTGACCGTTGGAACAAACCAAAAAAACAAGAAAAATCACATTCATGATGATTTATGGTGATTTTATTTGCGTTAGACCTGTGTCTACTACATTGACGCTGATGCATTAAAGTGGAGGGGCTCCCCTGTTTCAAGATGGCGGCTCTATTGATGCATTCGTTCCAATGAACTGCCGTAGCCAAGGTGAGGTCTAGTGTACTGTATATGTCTATGTCGCTCCACTATTAATTGATAAAGACGTATGAATATGACTTACCATGTTATCTGTTGCTTAGATGAGAAGGTTCAGAGATGTTGTGTGAGTCTGCAGTGAAGCAGGAGTGAAGAGGAAGAGGAAGTCGATGTTTTTTATTCTGACACTCGACCAGCCCTCTTCTTCACCACCATGAAAAGACCAATTAAAACGGTTCACACTTACATCACTGACGCCTTTAATAATGTCACTGAGCATCTGTGTGTGTCTCGTACGGTATGTTGGACTTCCTCAAAATGGTCAAGTAATAAAACAATTAATAATTCCGCCAAGAACTCTAAAAACTGTCATGGGTTCCGCCAATAAGGATATAATCTGACACTACATCAAAAATGGAGAACACAGACTTCAAAGCATGCAGTTACAGAAAAAAAGTATATTGTGACTAAGTAAACAAATTTTGCAATTACGTAAAAAAGTAGTACAGAAAAAAAAATGACAATACAGTGATGAGGTGAATAAATTGTATACTGTATCCACTGCAAGTATAGTATTGTACTGAATTCTGAATAGTAGGCCTATTCACCACTTGCATACTGTGAAAATACTGCGTCCTAACAACAGCCAAAAAGGTTACAGTGAAAAAACTCTCAATGAAAAGCATATTACAGTAAAGTACACTCAGAAGAGTTGTGCAACTGCAGAATCACGGTGAGTGAGAGAGATTGAATCTGCTTCAGCATCATTCTTCATGTTGGTCCGGTCGGAGGAGTTTCTCCACATCTCAGACTATGAACCATTAAAAAACACCAACGCGTATCGGCCCACTGGCCTTCATCAGGGTGTAGCCCTCGATTATTTGATAAAGGCTTTTTTCACTTTTGTAACCTTGAGTGCCTGGACTTGGATTTCTTTCAAATTTTTATGAACTTTCAACCCTTCCAAGAGCACCAGAGGATACAATGGACACCAGCAGCGCTCCAGCTTCCTTTTGTTTAGTCTGATGTAATTTGATATGTTTTATTATTATTAATTACAGTAGGTGTTTTTAACATCTGCCTGATGAGTGAGACCCTCGGCCTAAATTTTGTCCCAGTCCGGCTCTGTGTACCAGTAAAGATTCTATTTAAAGACATGCAAATGATTTGATGAATGGTTGAAGTGTGAATCTTCTCAGTGCTGACTAGTGTGAAGTTTCCACTCGAAAATAGTCCATAACCACACACTTTAATAAAACAGATGTCCTCTTTAAACTGTCTGTGAGCCCTGCAAAGATCACCATGTAAAATCTTTTGTTACTTGTTATGATTACAAAATCACAAAGTGGTTGTGCTAACAATTAATAAAAAGTTAACCTAATAATTTAACTCCAACCAATGGAACACACACACACACACACACACACACACACACACACACACACACACACACACACACACACACACACACACACACACACACACACACACACACACACACACACACACACACACGCGTGCGCTTGCCAGTCAGTGGCATAGGCGGAATAGTCACATTTAATAGGGGCGCCAAAATGAGTGAACGAGTGATTTTGTTTTAATTTTATTTTTTACTAAAAACATTTTAAACCCATTAATTCAAAATACTACAAAATAAAGCAAAAAGTAGCAACAATTTCTAGTAACAATTTCCTGACTCAACAGATTTGACAAACAGGCAATTTGCCACTGTGTCACGGTGCAAATTAGTGGCACCAAATCTTGATGCAGTTTTGTAGTAAATAAAACATTTTTAACCCCTTAACTGTCACCGTCCCGGTACCAGGACGCCTAACTTTAATTCACTATTTCTATTAAATCCTAATTTAATTATGACAAATTATACATCGTTGGAAAGGTCTAAGACTTCTAAATAAATATTCTACCCCTGTTTTGTGTCATAAATTATGTAGGACGAGTAATTGGTGAATATATGACAAGAGTGCACCTCAAAAATTCTGCATCATAACAGGAGGTCTGACCTTCGGTCGATGCACCCACTTTTAATCATTGAAACGTCTGTTTTTATGCTAAAAGTTCATAATAAAACAGATAATCTAGTATTTTTCAATAAAAAATACAAAATTACAGTATAATATTATCCTCTAAAAATTATAAATGTATATATATATATATATATATATATATATATATATATTATCCTCTAAAATATATTTTTATCGCCTTTTTTATTATATCACATATTTTAGTAGTTATCATAAATTAGGTATCATTTGAAAGCTTATAAACTCAGAATTCATCGTGTGAAAACCGTTTTATAATTGAAAGTTGCGTTACCATAGAAACGGTAGTTATTTTATCAGGCTCCTTCCCTTTTGGGTATCATCATATTTGATAATTTATGATCAAAACCTTTTCTAATCTTGACAAAACACATTGTCAGAAGGTCCGAGTCTCAAGGTTCCAAATTGTGTGACAAAATTGATATTTGGACAGAAATGTATTAATTTGTTAAGGCAGAATGTATACATCTAAATTCAATGGAATTCAATGGCGCCCGGTGACAATTTTTGGTACTACGCCTAAACAAAATCTCATGGGAACTTCAATTTTTGTGATATCAACTTCAAATTTGGAACATAACTTGGTTAGATGTATGGCTTTGATTTTATTTTATAGTAAAAAATGTTTTGTAAAATATATATATTTTATATAAAATAAGAAATATATAGTACTGTATATTTGATTTATGGTAATTGATTTATGGATAAACTTCCATAACTTTTTCATACTTTCATTGTTTTCACTTCAGCAATAATCTGCTGAGTGTTTTCTTTAAAACAAGACCAAACTTGGGTATATTCCAAAGCATTCTTGAATTACAACCATTTAAGTGTGAATAGTGCATTTTAATCCCCATTCTCAGACAGAATGAAAAAAACATTTCTGTTTTAGTTTACAATTACTTGAAAATTTCATGTTTAGGACTCATTTTGTGTGTTACTTGCCATTTCTTTATAATCTGTAAATTAGTTTTTTGTATATTTTTTTAAATTATATTTTATAGTGAACATGGACACTCAATAGCAAATACAGTAAACTATAACTAGACTCATGAGTAGAATTCAATGTCTGCCAAGCCTACATAATAAATTGGCAATAGACAAAGGGCACAGGACAATCACATTTTATTAGACACAGCAATCAATTAGACATAGCTCAATAAATTTTTGCTGGGCAAAAACTGTTTAATGAAAGATATAATATTCAATTAATTCATTTACACGTCACGCACGTTTCATCATTGACAAAAGCATTTTTCGGAAATAGAAAAGTAGTGATTTCTTTTTACGCAGACAGAAAGGAATCACCTTCCCAGTGTATTTCTCCATATAATTCTGATACTGCATCACGTTATCATTGATGTCACACCGATAAAGAGTTCAGATGAACTTAAGTTCAGATAAACTTCTGCGTGAATCTTTAAGAGATCTTTTTCCATATCCTTCCTCCAGGTGTCCAGATTTCATTATCAGTGTCTCCTTAATTGGAAGCTGTGTTCCGGAAGCACAATTTTGGTCTGACCTTGGTTCTTATTGGCTTATTTGACAGTGTGACACATTATTTCAGTTTAAAAGACATATTTTTTATGATAATTTATTATATTTATGATAATGATATTTTTTCAAAAAATAACCCCCCAGAGTACATTGTTAATTTATATGGCAAATTCTTCATTTCATAAATAAAAGTTTGCAAATGGTATTCTGTCCTATCCTTATTTTGACACTGAATTAATCTCACTTCTTAGAGTAAACCTCTTTGTTATATAAATTATAATAGAAATCCCTTAGATTTATAAAATGTTTTGAAGAGATGTTTAAAGAAAATACATGCACTTAAAAGCTTTCCATGTATATCTGTGGCTTGTGCAAACAGCATTTGTTGAAAAAAAGAATAAAAAAAGGAAAAAAGATCTTTATTATCTATTTGACACATTACTGATCTGTCTTTTTTCACGTCCTGTCGTGTATAGAGTCAAGATCAGACTGAACATCTGGTCCAATAATTATGTATTTATGTGTCATCTAAATATGTGCTAAATATATATAGCCTTTCATATTCATGCCACAGCTTAAAAGTATAAGATGGAAGGATTTCATCCATATTACTGAAAAACGTGTTCTTATAGAATGTGTTTAAAGGAGAAGATACTTTGAACCACAAATGATGCTCAGTAACATGTATTTTTATTTGCTCCAGTATAAGCAGACATGCTGACATTAGTTATATAACAATAATTACCAGCTTATCAAGCAAATGCAATATCACAATTTATGCATTTCACAGATTGTACAATTTATTTGCCAATTTCAATGTTTATTGCAATTACTGTAAAACAGAAAACAATCCTCAGCTAAATAAAACTATGTTTAAGGAAAGCAACTGTCAAGAATAAGCATTACAGGCGTTTACATATGTTGTTATTACACTGATAATATGGCAAATTACGGGCTATTGCCTTCAGTCTGTTTATCACATCCTGCCTTTCATCATGTCCTCCATCCCATCTAAAGAAGTTTTGGAATGCAAGGACTTTAATTCCAGCATAGTTTTGTAACTGTGTTAGACTGGCTATACTGTTATTTAGATTTTTTACATTTAGGCATCTTGACAAACAGGGTGAATTCGCAGTGAAATAAACCACACATTTAAAGAATTTTTTCTTTCTTTCTTTTTTTTCTATTTCATTCCCACAGCCATTGTTTTAGAGGAATATCTGTCCACAGCTTTATTAGCAGAGCGAAACGAAGCAGGAGACAACAGGTGAGGAACAACAACACAGCAAATCAGTAAAGCTTAACTGAATGGAAACAGTCCTCCTTTCTCTCTCTCATTCTCTCTCTCTCTCTCTCTCTCTCTCTCTCTCTCTTGCTGATATCGATGAAGGAAGATCGGGGAAGAAGGAAGCGGTAAGCAGTAGCATCTCAGGTAAGTGTTCGGGGAGTCTGTGATCAAGAACTGATGAGACCAGAGTAGTAACTGCTGGGAGAGTGTCCGTATATAGGCAGATCTGGTGATGGGATACAGGTGACGGTGATTAGTAGTCCTTGGGATAATGAACTGGACAAACGCTGAGTGGGCGGCAAGAGAGAATGAGTGACAGGTGATGATGCACGATGTGGGGATGGAATCCTGACAATATCAAATATGCAATAGGTGTATATGACTATCTTCTTTCAGACAATCTGACACAATCTGAGTTATATTTAAAACTGTCTTTGCTCTTCTAAGCTTTATAATGGGAGTAAATGGAGGGTGAGATTTTAAAAGCCCCCCCCCAAAAAAGCAAAGCGATGCGTTTGTGTAATACTTTTTTTTGTGTGTGTTCTTCAATACGTGTGGGTCGGGTCAAAGGTCACTCTTCCGCCGCAAATCGCTGCGTATGGCCTTCTGCTGCACGCAAGTTATTTTCTAATAAAGTTTTAAATATAGATATGTTTCTTAAAAAAACCCATCGCTTCGCTTCAGAAGGCCTGTATTAACCCCCATAACCCACATGGATTGTATTTATGATGAATGCCTTCAAAATCTCGCCCCCAATTTACTCCCATTATAAATCTTGGAAGAACCAGGATATTTAGGGCCTGAGCACCGATAGCTTGGGCTCTTTTAGTGTAGGTACTAATAATCTCCTGTTTGCCTGTTGTCTTTTACACAATGCCTCTAGCTCCAGTGTGAGGATTGCTGCTGGATTGGCATTGCTTGTATATCGTGGACTTTAGCTGGTACAATGTCTTTGTCTGTGTATAAGTTGCCAAAGAAGAATATGCTCTTGGTCTTCTGCTTGATGATACACGTGTCACTGTTAAACACCAGAGGTGTTTCCACAGCTTTTTCCATTATAGGCTTATCAGAGTACAACTCACGGCACAACTCACGGCACAACTCTTCGGTAACACTTTACAATGCGGGTGCACTAATATGCATTAATTCACGCTTAACTAATACACTCATGAGTTAATGTATAAGTTAACTCATGAAGAATTAAACCATTAATGAATGATTATTGCATCAGCAACTAATAAAGAGTCTATATGATTAATAGATTAAGTACTACATGAATTGCTATTAATTCAATGTGTCATTGCTTATTAATTCCTTAATAACATATTTTATGAACTAATAGTGTAAATGAATGTGCTAATGACCACAGTTAGTCAAAGCTATGCACTTCAACTTCCAGTTGTCTGCTTTAATTAATCATTAGTTAATGATTTGCAAAGGTATCATTATGTTATGACTTTACTTGTTGGGGCACATCATTATTAACTAGTCATTTAGTAATTGTAGTAATTTACATATACATTTGCACTAACAATGAAGTAATTAATCATGTATTAATGCATATTAGTTTATCTGTCATATTATCTGGAAGTTGAAATACAAGGCTTTGACTCATTCTGGTAATTAACATAGCCTATTAATTAACACAATTAGTTAAAAAATGAGTTATTATGGAATTGATCCACAATTACATATTTAATTAAAAACAATTCATGTATGAACTAATACATTAACCTTACAGACTCTTAATTAATTCCTAATGTGCACTGAAAAAAAATCTGTTGGATTTACATGATTTAATAGTGTACATCGGTCCCACATGAGCCAATTAAGTTACACAAACATAATTTATTCATGTATCTTCAATGTCATGGAATTAAGTCATTTTAAGTTATCCAATTAAGTAGTCTCAAAGTGATTTTAAAAGGCTCCCTGATTGGCTGTTTCAAGTATTCAATTTCATATATTTGTATTCATATATCATGTATTCATATATTCAATTATCCAATTAAGATTGAATGTGTTTGTCACACATCTCAATATCTAGTCCATAGCCTAGCCTCGTCTAGGCCCTCCTCTCCACTCGGACCACCAGCGGGCTTGAGCAAGGAGACATGAAAGGTGGGTGAGATACGGTAATGGTCAGGTAAGGCTAATCTAAAAGAAACTGGAGTGATTTGTCTGATGATTCTGAAAGGACCCACGTACCTGGGACTGAGCTTCTTGCAAGGTAACCGGAGCCGTATGTTTCGGGTGGACAACCAAACCCATTGCCCTGGTTGGTAGTTGGGATTGGTACGCCGATGTCGATTGGCCTGTCCTCTGGTGCGATGCACTGCCCTTTGTAGATGGACATGAGCACTATTCCACGTCTCCTCACTGCGTTGTAACCATGAATTGATTGCGGGTAAGTCCGAGGGTTCTCCAGACCATGGAAACAATGGGGGTTGGAAACCTAGGATGCACTGAAAGGGGGTGAGCCCTGTAGACGGCTTACGAAGTGAATTTTGAGCGTACTCAGCCCATAACAGATAGCGACTCCAGTCGAACTGATTCTTCTGGCAATATGAGCGAAGGAAGCGGGTGAGTTCCTGGTTTAATCTCTCTACTTGACCATTGGCTTCAGGATGATTTCCAGAGGTTAGACTGACATTAATGTTCAGTAGCTGACAGAAAGCGGACCAGACTCGGGAGGACCCCGATCAGAGACTATATCCTCCGGTAGACCGTAGAATCGAAACACATTGTTGCAGAGGACCTCAGCGGTTTCCAGGGCAGTGGGAAGCTTGGGAAGAGGTATCAGTCTGCAGGCTTTTGAGAAACGATCAATTACCGTGAGAATGGTAGTGTGACCCTGAGAGAGAGGTAGATCCGTCACGAAGTCGATGGCGATGTGTGACCATGGTCTTTGTGGGATGGGTAATGGATGAAGAAGCCCAGCAGGTAATTGATGTGGAGATTTAGAGGTATTGCAGATGGTGCAATTTTGAATGAACGTGATGGTGTCCGCTCGTATAGAAGACCACCAGAACTTGTTGTTGAGGAGTTGTAAAGTAGCTGTTATACCTGGATGACCGGAACTTGGGTTAGTGTGTACCATTTGTATTACTCTCTGTCTTAGGGCCAGTGGAACGTACATAAGGTTAGGTGGGGTTTCAGCCGGTGGAGGCTCGGTGACTTGGGCTTCCGCGATTTCAGTTAGTATATCCCACTGCACAGGTGCGAGAATGATAGTGGATGGAATGATGGGTTCTTGATCTGGTGATAGGAGATCTGACTCATAAAGTCGAGAGAGTGCATCTGCCTTGGTATTTTGCGAGCCTGGACGATAAGTAACTCTGAAATCGAATCTGGTGAAAAAGAGTGACCATCTGGCTTGTCGATGGTTGAGTCGTTTGGCTGATTTCAGATATTCGAGGTTACGATGATCAGTGAGAACAGTGAACGGATGTTTAGCCCCCTCCAGCCAGTGGCGCCACTCCTCGAATGCCGCCTTCATTGCGAGAAGTTCGCGATTGCCAACATCATAATTCTGCTCGGTAGGATTTAGTTTACGGGAGAAGAACGCACAGGGAAACAGCTTGGGAGGTTCCCCCTGGCGTTGTGAAAGCACTGCCCCAATGCCCGTGCTAGAAGCGTCTACTTCAACTATGAATTCACGTTCAGGATCTGGGTGGTGTAGAATTGGAGCGGTTGTGAATTTCTCTTTTAGTACACTGAATGCTGCTAAAGCTGCTGAGGACCAGGTTAGTCGTTGGGTTCCCTTCTTGATCATGGATGTCATGGGGGCAGCGATACTGCTGAAGTTACGGATGAACCGCCGATAGAAATTGGCAAAACCCAAGAATCGTTGCAGTTCCTTGAGAGTAGTAGGTTGGGGCCAATGAACTACTGCCTGTACCTTCTTGTCGTCCATGGCGACCCCTCCCAAGCTAATCACATATCCGAGGAAGGAGATGGTCTCTTGGTGGAATTCGCACTTTTCTGCCTTGGCGTACAATTGATGTTGAATGAGACGTTTGAGAACCGCTCTGACGTGTTTAACGTGCTCCTCATAAGTCTCAGAGTAAATGAGGATGTCATCGATGTAAACAATTACCCATTGGTTCAACATGTCTCTGAATACGTCGTTAATGAAAGCTTGAAACACGGAAGGGCTATTGGACAATCCGAATGGCATAACGAGATATTCGTAGTGCCCTGTCGTGGTGGAGAAAGCAGTCTTCCATTCGTCCCCCTCACGAATACGGATGAGATTATAGGCACAACGAAGATCCAGATTGGTGAAATATCTTGCTTGTCTGAGTTGTTCAAGAGCTGCCGGAACAAGTGGTAGAGGGTAACGGAACTTGGTGGTGATGTCATTGAGAGATCGATAGTCAATACAGGGACGTAGACCTCCATCTTTCTTTTTGACGAAGAAGAAGCCAGCTGATGCGGGTGACATGGAAGGACGAATGAAACCTTTGCTGAGTTCCTCCTGAATGTAGGATCTCATAGCCTCTGCTTCAGGTTGTGACAGCGGAAAGACTCTGCCCTTGGGAGGTTGTGATCCTGGGAGGAGATCTATGGCACAGTCACTGGCTCGGTGTGGTGGTAAGTGTGATGCTTTCATTTTGCTGAATGCCTCGGCTAGATCCTGATAGACACTGGGAAGTACCTTGGTTAAGGAAGTCTCGGTCCCCTTTTTGACAGGCAAGTTGTGAAGACAATTGTGAAGACAAAAGTCTGACCATTGAGTGATTTGTTTCTTAGTCCAGGAAATAGAAGGGTTGTGAAGCTCTAACCATGGAAGTCCGAGGATGATGGGATTTTGTGGTGATTGAAAAACAAACAGACGGATGGATTCAGTGTGGAGAACTCCAGTGCTCAACTGCAGATCTTCAGTGGTAAATTTGATGCGACCGGAGCCCAGAGGTCGGCCATCTAGCGCTGCAACTGCCAAGTGAGAATCGTAAGGAACAAGGGGAATATTATTATTTCTCGCAAAAGACATGTCGATAAAGTTTCCTGCAGCCCCTGAGTCAATTAATGCCACTGTCTCAATGACCCTCCCATTTATCTCCAGATTAACAGCAATCTCAAAACTAGTAGTGGGTTTGGGAATTGAACTCACCACAGTGGAATTGCGGGATGGTCTGGTAGGACAAGTTGCTCTTAAATGTCCCGGTAATCCACAGTACAAACATAGGCTCTGTCGAATGCGTCTCTCTCTCCTCCTCACTGATACGTGTAACACCAATTTGCATGGATTCTACATCTGAGTTGACTGTAGCAAGTGTCATGGGGGAAGTGTGCAGACGGTTAGTGCGACGAGATCGAAGGAGATTGTCGATCTTGATGGACAAATCGATGTACTGCTCCAGTGACCGTCCCTCGTCACGACAGGCAAGTTCAGACTGCAACTCCATAGATAAGCCTTTACGGTAGTGGAGCTTGAGAGGATCGTCGGGCCATCCCGTCTGAGCTGCGAGAGTACGAAAAGATAACGCATAATCCGCTGCCGAACCCCTTCCTTGCCAGAGAGATAATAATTGCTAACCCGCCTCCTTTCCTCCAACGGAGTGTTCAAACACCTCTTTGAAGCGTTGAATAAAATCCCTGAACGAAGGAAAGGTTGGTTTATCCTCATTCCATACGGCGGTAGCCCACTCCAACGCTCTCCCCGTGAGAAGTGAACACACAAATGCGATGCGGTTCTCATCTGAAGGATATAGCATGGGTTGTTGATTGACAAACATAGAACATTGAAGTAAGAATCCCTTACATCTATCTGGAGATCCATCAAATTTCTCCGGGAAGGCGAGCCGAGGACTGGCAGTGTTAGGAATAGCCTGCGCCTGTGCCGGTACCGGTGGCAGAGTCGAGGGTGGCGCCGGTATGCCGGGTGCGGAAGGCTGAAGTGCTTGTAAAGCTTTTACCAGCTCTTCAGTAATCGAAGTCAATCGATTGAGCTGTTGCTGGTGGGTGGCCAGGACCGATGCTTGCGCAGTAACCTCCGTGGTAAAATGGTAGAATGCTGCTGGATCGAAATCAGGCGAAGTCTTCTGTAACGCGGAGGCATTGTCTTGAGAATCCATATGCAGCTTTATTAGAACAGAATTCACGTCAAACAGGCAAGGGTCAATCACAGGCTTCAATAACAATGTAGATAAGGCAGAATCAAAGTCAAAGTTCAGGCTGAGGATCAGGGCTGGCGGCAAACACACAGGGTAATCAAACAACAAGGCAGATGCAATCAGAACGGGCAGGCAGCAAAGATTCAAGGTCCAATAAACAGTCCAGGTCATACACGGGAAATCACACACGGAATAAACGCTCAGAAATGTTTGCATGGCAAGACAAGACTTCGCAATGATGAAGCTGAGAGAACAGTTTAAATAGAGAGAGTGAATGGGAAACACCTGTGAGACAAATCAGCCACAGGTACAGGGATTATGGGATTTGCAGTCCAAGGGAATTAGTACTCCGGAGATGGTGACCCATGTCATCTCAGGACTATTTCTAATTATTCTCACTTGTTTTGCTTTTTTACCAGACTCAATATTTGGCTCGTTCTTACATAGGTATGCACGTTCGCACATGCGCACTCTTCAAACACGTTAGTTCAAATCTTTTGAAAAACCAAAAGACGTAAATTACATTTGTACATTCTCTTCCCCTCCGAAGGCTGAGCTTTTTTAATGTACTAAAGGCTACAATTTTTATTATATTCTCAATATATACACATTCATTATTACTCTTGTGGCTAAAATGATGAAAACGGCTTTGTTAATGTTTCTTGTCCCCTCGCAATGACAGTAAACTATTAAATTGCATGAGTCACGTTACAGGCCTATTTATTTCAGTTCAAAATGGCGAAATTAGACAAAACTATATTAGTTTGCCTGTTTTTTTTTTTTTTTGTCATTCGTTTAACATTTATGACCTAAAAAATGTAAAATATGAAGTTTAGCCACTTACATCTTATCTCGCACACTTGCCCGTAAACTGAAGCGTCGAGTCGCTCTGCTGAAATTTGCGCTCAGCGTCTGTGAACAACATAAAGCCCGCCTACTTTGATTTGATTTGTCATCTCAAATATTCTGACATTGACGAGCAGTGACAGACCAATGAGGCTCAGATGAACACGAACACACCTCTTTGACTTGCTCTCTGCTCGCGCACTAAATCTGATAACAGAACACGGGAACACGGAATTCTGTCGCCAACGTTTAGGGGGCCTGATGTCGTAGGAAATGTATTTCACGAAACGATGTTGTTACGAATCCTCATGCTTTTTAAAGTGGGCATACGGTGATCTTTGACATTTCCTAGTGGGCATACGCAAATCCTTGACATTTTCTAGTGGGTATACGGCGTACACCTGTAGGCACGTAGACTACACTACTGAGTCAAGTCAAATAAAACATGTTTTATCTCCTGTATAGTTTGGTAACGCTACAATAAGATACCATTCATCAACATTATTTAGTTCATATCAACACATTGAGTGAACAATACATTTTTACAACATTAATTAATGTTTGTAAATGTTATTTAAAACAAACACTTGATTGTTCATGTTTGTTCACTTCATTCATTGTGCATTAAATAAATGTTAACGGATTAAATCTTTACAAACAACTTTAAAAATGTGTTAGTCTATACTATTGTTTATTATTAGGTCATTTTATTTAATATTTTTCTAAAGTGTTTATAATACAAATGTACAGTTCCCATACTTGTAACCGTGATAAACACTTAAATATATGTACATTTAAACTAAGCTTTGGTACCAAAATTGGTACAGAGAACCGTGAATTTTTACTGGTATTGGTACGAATACGAATATATACATACATATAGGCTATATATATGAAGAGTTCAGATGCAAAAGCCTCTAAGTGCCA
This sequence comes from Pimephales promelas, assembly GCF_988280905.1. Lineage (NCBI taxonomy): Eukaryota > Metazoa > Chordata > Actinopteri > Cypriniformes > Leuciscidae > Pimephales > Pimephales promelas. Next base: position 30,540,334 of record NC_142784.1, read on the forward strand.
TTTGAAATTTTGTTCTAGAATGACCATTTTTATCAAGCTTGTGTATTTAAGTTCAGTAATTTCACTTAAATTACAATTAATAGGTAATCTTCATTGCCATTTAAGTGAAATTACTGAACTTAAATATACAAGCTTGATAAAAATTATAATTTTAGAAGAAAATTTCAAATGGCACTTAGAGGCTTTTGCATCTGAACTCTTCATATATACACAAGTATACGAATACTAAAATTTTTGGTACCGTGACAACACTAAATGGTAAATAAATGGTAAATGGACTGCATTTATATAGCGCCTTCATAGACCTAATGGCCACCAAAGCGCTTTACATTTGCCTCACATTCACCCATTCATACACTCATTCACACACCGACGGCGGTGTCAGCCATGCAAGGCGCCATCCAGCTCGTCGGGAGCAGCTGGGGTTAGGTGTCTTGCTCATGGACACCTCGACACTTGGTCAGGTGGAACCGAGGATTGAACCACCAACCTTTCGGTTCGTAGACAACCCACATGAACCACTGATCACACACGCAGTGCAATGTAGCGCCAGGCGGGACGGAAGTGATTTTATCTTGGTTTATTATAAACTATAATAATAAGAACAATTAATAATGATTCTATCGTAAAAATTATTATATAACTAAAAATAATTTTTTTATTATTATTGTGGAATCCGGCTTGTCCTGTGGATGGTCAGCTCGCGCGCATGAGCAGATCTGTTTACGCTCTGGAGAAGCAGTGTTTCCACTATCAAATCCGTCATGTTGCCTAAATAGTGAATCCGCCAAGGTATGATCGCTATAGTGGCTTTTAAAGGGTAACTAAACACCAAAACAACTTTTTTTAGTTAATGATCTGTAAGAATGGAGCTTCATAAATGCTGTTCATTGATTCGAGTACATTTTTTGACAATTGAGTATAAAGTGTTTTGATTTTCAAATATATGGTGTAAAAACGTCTGAGTGCTGCCCTCTTCAGGTTAAACGGAAAGCTCCTGCAGTAGGGGTACTTTCTGACGTAGCGAACTCTCAGACGCCACTCTGTCACGCCCTTGGTGCGAGCTCACCACGCCCTTGGCAGCCCCTGGTATAAAAGCATCTGGTTCCGTCAAAACTACTGTAGCGAGTCAGGAGTTGGATTTATGAGTATTGAAAACTACCAGGATAGCATATATTAGCATCTAGTTAGCATAGCATTTATATAGTTATTTAGATTATTTATTGAGTATTAGTATTGTTGCATCTATTTAAAATAGCATTATATAGATAATTTAGATTATTTTGTGTAGTAGCATAGAACAGTTAGGATAGCTTCAAGTTAGCATAGATTTATCAGTGTTTAGTACAGTGATCAGGATAGTAATGGAATAGAGGTGGACATGGGCTTCTCCACACGCAGTGCCAAACACTGCTCCTCCTGAATGGATTCCTCCACCGCAGCGGCGTCTTGATGTGAGTGATCATGGATATTTTAATCACAATTTATGGTTAGGATAAAGTTAATCCTCTGGGGTCGACAAACGAGCCGGTGCATTTTGCTGGATTTTTTCTCATAGCGGCAGAATATCAATATGAATATGCCCACAGAGCGCGCGCTATTGAGATCAACTCGACGACAAAACTCATCAGATGCCGGTCGCGATGCGGGAGTTAAGACCGCAGTTTGAGCCAGCAGCTCGAATGGATTTGGCCCTGTGTCTACATACAATTCACCCTCATCCACTTCAGGTGAAGGTGAAGGTGAGGGAGAAAAGTCCTCGACTTCAAATGGCCGCTCTGTTGCAAAGGCAGCTACTTGCGTCTCTCCAGTCTCTCTCTATTTTAGAGTCTGACAGCAGTTGTCACTCACGGCGGGTCTCAGGTGCACGCCCCCTGCCCCCGCTGGGGTCTGCCCATTTTTTCAGCATTTTTCAAATATTGCTAGTGGGTGGAGTCAGGCTCTGACCAGGGGTTTAGTTACCCTTTAAAGGAAATGGGACACTGTAATCAATTGGACTATTTTAATTATGTCTTTATTAACTTTTCTGGGCCAGCAAGTTTCAATCCCTTAGAAGCCTATGGAGGAGTGATCCAGCTCTCAGATTTCATCAAAAATATCTTCATTTGTGTTCCGAAGATGAACGAAGGTCTTATGAACAACATGAGGGTGAGCAATTACTGACAGAATATTCATTTTGTGGTGAACTAACCCTAAACTGGCAAAAGTGGATTCAGACACGCGATTCAGTGAACTTGCACTGTACACTTTAGACCATGCGCTTAGATCCTTAAAATGTGGCTCTATATTTACATGACATTACACAAGTATTTTTAATCAAGAAACATAATTTGTGAAATGTAATATTTTGAATTAAATTGTTTTTTCTCATAACTTTGTATGTTATAGTGCTAAATCTTGCTTTTTCATAAAAAACAAAACAAACTGTTATTCAGGAAGTGATAAATGTAAAAAGAAAGTATTTATTTAGTGGCTTGTGCATTAAACTCTCATTGACACTCACAGTGTACTCTCACAGTGTAACATCATCCCTTGTTGTGTTCCAAAACAGATTTTTCTATAACTCCTGGTTAGTGCATCCCATTGATTGTAGTTTTGGCCTGGCCTGGAATGACCAATTCTAAAATATTAAAACAGCATATTGTTTAAAAATATTTAATAATTAAGAGTCACGCTAGAAAAAAAAATGAAATCCGAATAAAAATTTTGCTGTGAGTCTTTTGGAATCAGTTCCCTTTCGTCCTGGGAACTCCGACGTGTCGTCGGGGAAGTTCCCTGACGAATTGGGATCACGCTAGGGAGCCTGATTACCTCTGATAGAATTAACAACGAGCCAATAATCATTGGCATGCAATCTTTGCATTCCGCGAGCCACCTACAAACGCGGGCAAACGCGGCTTTCAGTGGTCTTCGTCCCGTCTGCAGCACGCGGTTGCAGTTTCTGATTCCTGTTGGTGAGCGTATGAGGATTACTGTGAGAAACGCGACAGGTGAAAGATCCTGTTGGGCGCCTCACGCCTCTAGCAGCACGCTGGCATCGGCACTTCCGGTGGAGCGGCCGGAGCCCCCTCGGGCGGTTCCGGTTGTCTCTTTCGGGGCGCCACCTGAGGATCAGATGTCGATCGCGACATCGGAGGAAGCGCAGTCTTCCTCCTCGCTCCTCCTTTCTCACCACCCTGGATGGCGGGGCGGCGCACGGGTGCGAGGGAATCCCCCAGTGGAGTGGCCTGTCGCAATGCAGCTGTGTCCGAAGACCGGACTGCTGCAAGTCCTTCCCCTTTGGCCGTACAAGCACCGGCTGCTTCCCATCGCCAGGGTCGCTCCTCTGCACCAGCTCCTCCTCCAGTGCAGACCACCAACCCTGGAACAAGGAAGCTTCAAAGTTTCAATAAAAGAGCGGTTTCCTTTTCCTCCTCCAGGTCATCTTCGGTCGAGACTGATGGGCACTCAGTCTCCTCCACCCAAGAGGGTCAGAATGGCAGTGGATGCTGTCTCCGAGCAGCGTCGCTCTCGTTCCCCTCTTCCCAGTCTGCAGATAGCAGCGACGCTTCCTCGGTTGCGTCGCTCCGGTCAGCAACTGGTCTCGGAGGGGCAGAGACCAGCTCACGAGGAGGCAGGGCCTCGTTTTGTGTCTCTTCCCCTCCCCTCGCCATGGGGCGGCCCGCAGCGGGAAGCCCACAGGCTCTCTCTGCCGTCTGCCCCCCGGTGGAAGCAGGTCCCTGGCGAACTTCACGTCCAGACCCCGCTTCCAGTGGCTACATTGCATTGCCACTGGAGCCGGGTCCCTGCCTTCCACCTCGCTGCCCCTCCGGTGCGCCGGTACGCCGGTGGTTCGGGTGGGCTCGTTGGGTCGGTACCTAGAAGCCTGGCTAGCGCTTCCGGGTCCATCTCGATGGCTCATCCGCACCATTCGGATCAACTATGCAATTCAGCCGAGAGAACTCGCTGACTGGAGCTGCTTCACTGATCACGCATCAGTTGTCTCTCAAACGGCATCAGTTGTCTCTCAAAGTTAAGGCAGCAGCAGATTTTGCTGAAGAAGCATTGCAATACACTGAAGTTGCAAAATACCTCAATTCCGTCTGTTTACTGCATCGCGGAAATCACAGGGCTGTATTATCCCTGTGATTTCTGCGATGCAGTAAACAGACGGAATCGCGGACTCCAGTCATAAAAACAGAATTTACTGTATAAAGCGGAATATCACGGAATTTGTCAACTTTTTGATGAATTAAGAAAAAACAGGTCAGTACAAATCAAACCGCAAAAAGACTATTTAAATATTAATCCTGCGTGTCTCTGACGCGTGATTTCATTTACCACACACGCACATCCCAGATAGCACAAGGCTGTCTGATCTCCTATTTACATCTGGAAGACGTATTTTAAAGAGTGTTTGCTCATCTGCAAGACGTCTATAGAACGTTTCCTGCAGATGTCTAATAGACGTTTATATGATGTCAGTTTAACGTGCATTCTAAATCATTACATCTTAGAGACATCTTCTAAACGTCTATTTGAGCCTTGTGCTATCTGGGATAACACACACTGGAGCACGCGCTGTTTTCAGCCTCATCCAGATCATTATATGAGGACATGATTGCATAAACAACATCTCCAAAGTCGCTCGCTTAGTCACTTCATGAGCTTTTTAATGCTTCAACTGAGAAAAGTTATCATCACATCATAGACAAACGGAAACTCAAAGATCTCCACGGCTACCCGTCAAAATAAAAGTTCGGGTTTTCACAAAGCCCTAAAAATTTAATTTTTGTTAAACTAAATAAATTGAATAAGTTTAATGATTTTAATTCATTAGAAATGCTTTTTTATTACAAAAATTTTATTTAAACATTAAAATAGAGTCTTTAAGTTTTACTAAATGTTTACAGAATGCTGCTGGGTGCTCCCTGCACTTGTTATTATTATTATTATTATTAATAACAGTTCTCATATTCAAAGATATGTTTAAAATCATTTAAAGAAAGTATTTGTCAAAACTTAATTTTGACATTAATTTACAGTTTTACACCAGGCATAGGCTAAAATATTATATATATATATATATATATATATATATATATATATATATATCGGTTCAAAATAGCGGTTATCGGTCTATTTGATCTGTAATAATTGGTATCGGCATCGGCCCTGAAAATCACATATCGGGCGACCCCTAGTTTGAGCTGAAAATGAATTAAAGGGATACTGGTGTTGTTCTTTCCCCTTCTTTCTTTTATGGACCTCAAAAGGAGAATTTTTTTTTTTTTAAGTAGTCCAGATAATGGCAGTGACTAGTGACCGACATCAAGTAAAAAAAAAAAATAAAAAATGCACTGGTATCACAGGATGTGACAGGTGTCATATGGTCTAAGTATTGAAAAATAGAGCAGTTTACGATTTTGTTGCCTGGAATTTACCTAAAATTTTAATAATAGACTGATATAAGATTCCTGGACCAAAAAAAAAAAATAAGCTTAAAGTCTGATCAAATGAAAAATTGGAAAAACAGTGCAAACAAACTGGTTGACTCACAAGTCTTTATAGAGGGTTCGCACAGTTATAAGCACACTCTTTCTTCACATGTAAAAGAGTGAATATTAACAAGGAAAAGAAAACACCTTGAAACACGGTACAAATCAAAGTGGAAATTAACACATTATGGTGAAACAGCAGTCAGCGGTAGAGCGCCCATCTCCCTCTTTATGAGAGAACCCTCACATAAGAACAGCACATATTCAATAACGTACGCCATAGAAGAAGTCATCTTAAAGGTGACATATCATGAAAATCTGACTTTTTCCATTTAAGTGCTACAATCGGTTCCCTGGTACATCTACCAACCCAGTAACTTTGTTTTGGTAAGCCTTTCTCTGCAAGCAAAATAAACTGATTGGATTAAAGCTACCATATGTAAATTTGTTTGCCGCCAGATGTCGTACTTTCAAAACAATAACAAAGACGAAGCTTGATGACACTATGAAGGGAATTGCCTTGGGCCCCAAATGCAGGCACATACGGTAAATATGAAATATGAAACGTGATCTTACATTGTTAAGTACTTGTAGGCATTGGCGTAGGAGCCATTATACGTGGGGGGGACAACCCCCCCCCCCCCACACACACACACACACACATTTCAAAATCTAAGTTTTGTCCCCCCCACTATTTCCCAATGTAAGATTTTGTTTTGCATTGCCTGCCTATCTCTGCCAATTTTGGAGTCTCCCAATTGATCTATTCTGCAACTTTTAAATACATGATTCAATTTTTAAAAACGGCCGGTGTTCTTCAGCTGCTTATGTCGTCAGTCGACCATGATATACCCCCGGACCCCTCTAGCATTTAATGTCCCCCCAGGTTCAGAATTGCTCCTACGCCCCTGCTTGTAGGCCTAATTGCAGTCACAATAAATACAAAATCTTTTTATTGTAATGTAATGTGCTTTGAGACATGAGGTACTTTCGTGATACTTTGGTGTGCCCCTTGCTGTGTGTTCAAGTGTTTTGAAGGAGATGTGGCTTGTGGAGATGCACTGAAGGGTCTTATGCTTTCAAATATGAGAGCCAATCAGACAGACAGTCGTGCAAATGTGATCAACAGACAGGAAAACGCATTTTAAATTTTTAAATGCAATAGTATCACAGGATGTGACAGGTGTCATATTGTCTAAGTGTTGAAAATGATAACGATATTGTTACCTGGAATTTACCTAAAATTTTAAGACTGATTTAAGATTCCTGGACGAAAAGAAAGAATGAAAGAAAAAAAGTAGTGTAATTTTTTAAGCTTTTGAGATTCTAATCTATCCAATCTTTTTCTTATACTTGTGGTATATAAAAGATAGGTACATGGGGAGCGGCCTGGGGACTGCAGATGAAATGTAGTATTTGTTTACTAATTCTGGCATATTTACATGGTGTAGTATCCTACAACAATGTTCATGAATATGCATGGTTCCATCAAATAAACTAATAATAATAATAACAATTTACACATGTCGGAGTTTGCAGATGCTGATGCTTCAATTTACCGGCATCATCCCTACCACCAACACCAGGATTGTCCCTTCCCGTATACCTCACAGGGGTCGGATGCGCCCCTGCCTTCGTCTTTAGGCAGGAAATGCAGAGTCCATACTCTCAGATTGAGAACTCTATGTCATAATATTACTTACTGGGCTCTTAATAAATGGTTAATTGTTACAGTATTGTTCTCCCGAGTCTTTCTGGTGGAAATAGTGCCTTGGGCATCTTTCTATTTTCAGTACTGGTGGACAGTATACTCTCAAAATAATATAATTTGGCAAAAAGTGGAAGGGAGCTAGGATAAATAAAAAAGTGAGGCACAAGAGAATACAACACACACAAAAAAAACAATTATTATTCTTAAAAGTGATGTAAATTATGTTGGTTTAAAAAAAAAATGATTAACTACAGTAGGTGTTTTTAACATCTGCCTGAGACCCTCTGCCTAAATTTTGTCCCAGTCCGGCTCTGTGTACCAGTGAAGATTCTATTTAAAGACATGCAAATGATTGAAGTGTGAATCTTCTCAATGCTCACTATGTGTGAAGTTTCCACTCGCAGGTCTTTTCTCGAAAATAGTCCATAGTTTAACCACACACTTTAATAAAACAGAAGTATCCTCTTTAAACTGTCTGTGAGCCCTGCAAAGATCACCATGTAAAATCTTTTGTTACTTGTTATGATTACAAAATCACTCAAAGTGGTTGTGCTAACAATTAATAAAAAGTTAACCTAATTTAACTCCAACCAATGGAACACACACACACGCGCGCAGTCCGTGGCATAGGCGGAATAGTCACATTTAATAGGGGCGCCAAAATGAGTGAACGAGTGATTTTGTTTTAATTTTATTTTTTACTGATTTAAACAGATTTAATAAACAGGCAATTTGCCTCTATGTCACAGTGCAAATTAGTGGCACCAAATCTTAATGCAGTTTTGTAGTAAATAAAACGTTTAAAAAAAAAATTTCTGTTTTAGTTTACAATTACTTGAAAATGTCATGTTTAGGACTTATTTTGTTTGTTACTTGCCATTTCTTTATAATTTGAAAATCCTTATATTGTATATTGAACAAGGACACTCAATAGCAAATAAACTAGATAACTAGACTCGTGAGCAGAATTTAATGTCTGTCAAGACATTACATAGTAAATTGGCAATAGAGAAAGGACACGTTGCAATCACATTTTATTAGACACAGAAAAAGTGTAAAAAAAATAAAACATGCAAAAACTATGTTTGGTAAGAATTCTGATTTAATAGCCCAATCAATGTTTGCTGGGCAAAAACTGTTTAATGAAAGATATGATATTCAATTAATTCATTTACACGCCACGCACGTTTCATCATTGACAAAAGCATACCATACCATACCATCTTCTTCCGCTCATCCGGGGCCGGGTCGCGGGGGCAGCAGTCTAAGCAGAGATGCCCAGACTTCCCTCTCCCTAGACACTTCCTCCAGCTCTTCTGGGGGGATACCGAGGCGTTCCCAGGCCAGCCGGGAGACATAGTCTCTCCAGCGTGTCCTAGGTCTTCCCCGGGGCCTCCGCCCAGTGGGACGTGCCCGGAACACTTCCCCAGGAGGGAAGTGCTCTTAAATGGAATTGATCTTTTGGGCAAGAAATGGACATATGTACATTATCTAAACTTTCTTAAAACTTAACACTTAATAAGTGTGCTTATTTCAGGAAATAATTGTCACGGTGTGGGTTTTGTGTCTTGTTACTTGTTCTTGTCTGTTATGTGATTTCCCTGTTTGTCATGTGGTCCTGCCATGTGTCTTTTAATTTGTTATTTGTCAGGTCACTGTTCGTTCACAGGTGTTCCTTGTCTTGTAATTAGTCAGTGTTTTAAGCCCTCTTGGTGGAACAGAGGCAAGAAGTAGCGAACCCAAATGTAATTTAATAATAAAAATAAGAACAAACACAAAACAAAGGGTAGAAACTGGAAACTAGAATAACGACAAGAAACATTCACTGGATTACATGCAATACTAGACAAAGACACATGGCAAACAAGAGGGCTTAAAAACACTGACTACAAGACAAGGAACACCTGTGAACAATGACCTGACAATCAACAAATGACAAGACACTTGGTAGGACCACATGACAAACAGGGAAATAACATGACAAGAACGAGGAACAAGACACGAAACCCACACCGTGACAATAATTAAAGAAGGTGTAAAGGGTTGCGTGCTTGCAATTGTCTGAATTATTCTGAAATTAAAATTATTGAGCTAATGTTTATTTTTCACCATGCAGCATAAGCAAAACACACACACACACACACACACACACAAACAACTTACACTAGTAAAAACTTAATCTACCTCAGACACTACCAGAACCTATATGAGCTGCATTTTATAATTATTAATTAAATGTTTGAGAACTTGTTCATTATACTTGATGATGACATCAGGCTCATTCCCGGATAATTCACTGGTGTTCACATTGCTTTGTTATAGCCTAATAACAGATTCATTCACAAAGCAATAGAGGGGAACATAGTTTACAATCTTTTAATAGGTTTAACCAGCTCATGCCCTTGTCCCCCCAACCGTCACCCCCACCACAGCAATGTCTCCTTCCCCCCACACACTTCCCCCCTGACACCACCATACCCCAGTCTACACACCTCCCCCCGACTTCGCAATACCTCCCTCCTTTACACATTTTTCTACCAACACCACATCACCCCCATCCTTCTCAATACAATCCCCGCCCCGCATCACCACAGACCAGGTCAGAGAACAGCTGAGGAGGCTCCGGCCCAGGAAGGCAGCGGGCCCGGATAAAGTGTGTCTGAGACTGCTGAAGACCTGTGCTGCTGAGCTGGGGGAGCCGCTCCAGCGGATCTTCGACCTTAGCCTGCAGCTAGGGAGAGTGCCTACCCTCTGGAAGACATCCTGCATCGTTCCAGTTCCCAAGAAGAACAGGCCTAGCGAGCTGAATGACTTTCGACCGGTGGCACTCACTTCACACCTGATGAAGACGTTGGAGCGGCTCCTCCTCAGCCTCCTCAGACCCCAGGTACAGCACGCCAAGGATCGCCTGCAGTTTGCGTACCAGCCAAAGGTTGGTGTGGAGGATGCCATCCTCTACATGCTACATCAGATCCACTCCCATCTGGGTAAGGGGAACGGCACAGTGAGGATACTTTTTTTGGAGTAAAAATCATTGCCTTCTCCAGTGCCTTCAATACCATCCGGCCCCCCATACTTCAGGACAAACTGATCAGGATGGGAGTCGACCACTTTCTGGTAGACTGGATCAGAGATTACCTCACGGACAGGCCACAGTATGTCAGGCTGAAGGACATCATGTGAAGGACATCACCCCTCTTCTCTTCACCCTGTACACCTCGGACTTTTGTTACAACTCGGAGCTGTGTCATATACAGAGGTATGCAGATGACACAGCCATCGTTGGGTGTATTAAGGGTGATAGGGAGGAGGAGTATCGGAGTCTGGTGGGGGACTTTGCTCTCTGGTGTCGCACTAACTGCCTACAGCTCAACACCACTAAGACAAAGGAGCTGGTCGTTGACTTTGGGAGGTCCAGATCAAGTCCGCGACCGGTCCTGCTGGAGGGAATTGAGGTGGAGGCAGTCAAATCATACAAATACCTCGGACTGTGGCTGGATAACAAACTGGACTGGACAACACACACAAGCCATCTGTACAGGAAGACACAGAGCAGGCTGTACCTTCTGAGGAGACTGCGCTCCTTTAACATCTGCAGCAAATTGCTGTGCATGTTTTACCACTCTGTGGTTACCAGTGTCCTCTTCTACACTGTGGCCGCATATCCAAGAAGGACACCAATAGGCTGGATAAACTGATCAGGCGGGCCGGCTCTGTGATCGGCATGAAGCTGGATTCACTGGTGATGGTGGCAGAGAGGAGAACAATGGACAAACTGCTGGACATTATTGATAATGCCAGCCACCCCCTGCACACCATCATCAGCACCCAGAGGAGCCGGTTCAGTGGAAGGTTGCTTCTTCCCAAGTGCCGGACTAACAGACTGAAGGACTCTTTTGTCCCTCATGCCATCAGACTCTACAACTCCTCACTAGGGGGGAGGAGGAAATAGGGTAGAGAGGACAATAGGACAAAATACTGTATACAAATACACATGGACTTGCATTAATGCCTGGTCACTTTATCACTCTAGCACTTTAATACTGGACTCAACACTGACACTTTTTTTATGGTCTTTTTTCTTTTGGTGATATTTTGACTATTAAACTGTAAACTTTGACTATTATTATTAGTATTATTTTTATTATTATTATAATTATTACAGTTTTTGCCCATTGCTTGAACACTATAGACACATGCTTAAACCAAAGTAACATAACCTGAAGTTGTTCTTACTATACCTTAAACAAAGTGTATCCATACCTTAAACAAATGCGCTGCTTTGCACTTTAGTTGCAATTCTGTAACACACTTGCTCCTTTCTGCAACACACTTGCTCCTAGACACTACACACTATTTCATACATAAGACACTTAGTTCAAAAATAAAATCTCAGGGTACCATTGGGAAAACACATCTATTTAAAATACAACACACATTGGTTAATTGAAAAGACATAGACACACACCTGAAAACACTTACTTACAAAAATGAACACCAATCAGCCAGCTACAAAAATGCCTCAGTTAAGCCGTTTTGAGAACTTTGCAAGCATGGAGGCAGGGAGAGCTAGAGGCAGAGGAAGAGGAACAGGAGGACAGAGAGAGAGAGGACGAGGACGTGGTCAAAGAGGCCACACAAGGACCATTATGTCGGATGACATAAGAGCAACTTTGGTGGACCATGTTATAAACCATGGCCTGACTATGAGGGAAGCTGGGCAGAGAGTCCATCCTAATCTAAGCCGCTTCACAGTTTCATCCATAATAAGGACATTCCGACTGGAAAACAGGTATGTCTTCAACTCTCTACTCTACTCAGACTGTATCTAGAGTATTTACAGTACTGTACCATATCACGTTACTGTATCACATGTATTGTATTCCAGAGTGCTAAAGCTCCTTTTTTTTCAACAAAAGTGGTAGTTTTGTGAAACATACCATGATACTGTAACGTGTTGAGATGTTTCAGTGCTGTATATGGTAAATACAGTAAAGTTCAGTATACACAGTACTGTAAAAAAGAAGAAAACGAGAACAATTTGTGGTTGCATTTTTCTGCAGAATGACTAGAAGACCTGCTGGGGGTGGACGCCAACGCCTGTTCACGCAACGCCAACGCCTGTTCAACAAACAATGCAATCCGTCTCCACCAGCTACAGCAACAAATACTTGCAGATAGGCAAGTATTCAACAACATAAATCGAGTAAGCATTACAACTATCAGACAAATCTTGGTAAAGCACCACATGACCATGAAGCAACTGTACAGGGTCCCATTTGAGAGGAACAGTGTCAGGGTCAAAGAACTTCGACATGAATATGTGCAGGTGTTTCAGTCCTTTACATTTACAATAAAGAATGGGTGCACAGTAACAGATGAATACCACTGGATTAGTACCACATAGATTCATTCAGAAAGCTACACCGGTATCTTTGTGGTGGGATGGGTCGGTTCGGTTCTGTATAGTAGTGTAAGTGTGTGCTTTGAGTAAAGCCATCCACAACATGTATTTTTTGTTACAGAGAATCTTGGACATGGATGGGGCTGCCCAGCCGCATGAATGTATTTACATTGACGAGGCTGGATTCAACCTTAGCAAAAACAGACAACGGGGACGTAATATCATTGGCCAAAGGGCAATTTTGCACGTCCCAGGGCAGCGTGGGGGAAATATCACTTTTTGTGCTGCCATAAGTCTTCAAGGGCTACTGCACCATTATGCCAAACTGGGTCCCTATAATGCACAACACATAATAACATTTCTAGATGCACTTCATGATGCAGTTGTACAGGATGGACCAGAGCAGCCCAGGTTTGTTATTGTCTGGGATAATGTCAGTTTCCATCGGGCTGCTCTGGTCCAGGACTGGTTCACAAACCATGATCAATTTGAAATTCTGTACTTGCCCTCTTACTCGCCATTTTTAAATCCTATAGAGGAATTTTTTTCCGCTTGGAGATGGCGTGTATATGACCGCCAACCACATGCCCGTATGCCTCTTCTGCAGGCAATGGAACAGGCCTGCGGAGACATTGAGGTGAGGTCAATCCAGGGATGGATTCGGCACACAAGGGGATATTTTCCCCGATGCTTAGCAAGAGAAGACATTGCTTGTGATGTTGATGAGATCCTGTGGCCAGACCCCAACAGACGACAGGATCCATAAGCCCACTTGCGCACACTTGTGTTTTTCTGTGTTTATAGTAGTGTGTTGTTTGTTATATTTTTGATTTAACTGAATTTACTGTACTGTAAAATATACTAATTTAATAATTTTGAATTCATTATTTCATTTTTTGGTAACTGTGAAAACATGCCCTCTATGGAATTGAATAAAACATTGACAACAAAAGACTGTAGTTTTTTTATATAAAGTAGACTAGTGAGTTGCTGCTGATCTGAAAGTGTATTCATATGATGCAAGTGGGTATCATTTTGTCATCAGAGTGACATTTTGACAAAGGATTGTTAGGTTTTGATAGTAGAGTTTAAATTTGACATAGATGTGAATGGTTTATTTCCCAATGTTGTGTCTTATTTGCTTGTGTGTAGAGTTTTGACACAATGAGCCAAATTTAGCAAAATGTGTGTAAGCAATGGGTAAAAACTGTAAGTACTATAAAAAGGCAAAAGGTAAGTTAATCTGTCTTGGTGTCAGAGGAAGACCTGGAGGAGTGATAGGACATGCACAAAGAAGAAGACAACCAAATTCAGACAGGGTCAAGGTCCTGCGGCGTGAATATGTGGTGGTACGTTTTATTGGTAACACTTTAGAATACGGTTCCTTCGTTAATGAATAACTACACAAGAACTAATGAGTAACACAATATTAACAATCTAGTAACTATTATTAACTAACAAGAAACTCTAATTAACGAACTAGTAAGTAATAGCGCACAGACGAAAGTGGTAGTTCACTATTAAGTAATCAATAACTACTATTTTTTTAATACTTCCCAGAGAACTACTGAAAAAGTTTATTAATAATCTAGTAACTACTATTAACTAAAATAAACTCTTATTAACGAATTAGTAAGTAATAGCTCACAGATGAAAGTGTTACTAGATACTTCTGTGGGAATTACTAATTATTTGGATTCGTATTATAAAGTGAAGATCATGGGAACTAACTAGTAATTACTAAAGTATTACTAAAGACATTTTCTAAAAGTTACTAAAGTTCACCAAAAAATCTCAAACGTTTGCACAAATCATGACTAGATCATGTAGTAACACTTGAGTCATTACTAGTTAGTTCCAATGATCTTCACTTTATAATACGGATCCAAATAATTAGTAATTCCCACAGAAGTATCTAGTAACACTTTCATCTATGAGCTATTAATTACTAGTTATTTGGATCCGTATTATAAAGTGAAGATCATGGGAACTAACTAGTAATTACTCAATTGTTACTAAAGACATTTTCTAAAAGTATACTAAAGTTCACCAAAAATCTCAAACATTTGCACAAATCATGACTAGATCATGTAGTAACACTTGAGTAATTACTAGTTAGTTCCAATGATCTTCACTTTATAATACGAATCCAAATAATTAGTAATTTCCACAGAAGTATCTAGTAACACTTTCATCTGTAAACTATTACTTACTAATTCGTTAATAAGAGTTTATTTTAGTTAATAGTAGTTACTAGATTGTTAATAAACTTTTTCAGTAGTTCTCTGGGAAGTATTAAAAAAATAGTAGTTATTGATTACTTAATAGGGAACTACCACTTTCGTCTGTGCGCTATTACTTACTAGTTCGTTAATCAGAGTTTCTTGTTAGTTAATAATAGTTACTAGATTGTTAATATTGTGTTACTCATTAGTTCTTGTGTAGTTATTCATTAACGAAGGAACCGTATTCTAAAGTGTTACCGTTTTATTCACTGACTGTATTGTGTACTGCACACATAACCTTTTTTTACGTACTGTACATGTAATTTTACTATATAGCCTACAGACCTACAGTATATTGATCTACACAATGTGATCTTTTGCTGTATTTCAGAGAGTTGTGCAATGGATGCGGAGGAAGTCCTGCATGAGTCCCACATTTCATCAATACGCACAATTTACAGTTCAGTATTTTCCACCATACTCCCTTCTTCTTACAGTAAGGCACTATGTTGAGTTCTTCTCAACATGGCGGTGGAAGGTTTATGATCTCTGGCCCTATGTCCAGATGCCCCTCATTCAAGCTATGAAGGAAGCATGTGATCAAATTGAAGCAGCATCCATAGATTCGTCACTCAAAAAGATTCAAGAATGAAATGAAAACATAGCATAATATCTGATGTTTACGAGGCCCTGTGGCCAGAACCAGCTTGGCGGAGAAATATTTAGTACTGAACTGGATATGTAATCTGTTACAGTATTACTGTAAGCTTACAGTACAATGGTACGTTCCGTAATACTGTATGAAACTGGGAAATGTTTTTGTTGTTGTTGTTGTTGTTGAAATGTTTAGTATTGACTGACTTGAGTACATGAAAAGAAATAAATATTTTCATTAGTCTGCAAAATTTGTGTCATGTGGTGTTGGTGAATTTATTTTTTTCACTTTCTCTGTAAATGCTAAAAGTGTTTTAGGTTGAGCATAGGAGTGTTTAACTGATTCAAACAGAGTCAAACCATACGATGGTTGTGTTCATGTTATTTCAGCAAAATAAGGTTTTTATAAGACATTGAGTTTGACAAAAGTGTTCCATTTTGCAAATGATCTGAAGTGTTGTGCTACTTTGTTGTAGGGTTGTGTTAATTGTGTGTAGTGTTTTGACAAACCGGGCCCTGTTTTCAAAATTGTGCTTAAGCAATCGAAAAGTTCCCAGGATCAAACTTCCCTTGACATTGATTCCTCGGTACATTGATGGCTACAGCAAACGGCTCGGGATCACTTTTTGCATGGGTTTTCTGAATAGCTGTAAAACATCAAATGAAGCCACTTGAAAAGAGTAGCATGATTTTTACTAATGATTTTTACATTTACTGTAACACATTTATTGTTGCTTTAACACAAAATGCATACAATGAACACAAATTTAAAATGCTTGAACTTTTCACACACAAGCTTAAACAAGACCAAAACAATGTATTTTTACTGCCAAATTTACCATTGTTTTAACACTGTATGTCAGAATAACACAGTCTCATCCCAAAAAGTCATATAACTGACGTCTTGGGGCGTTTTTTGACCATACGTCAATATCCGCCTTTTTAGGGCCCCCTTAAACGTCGATAGATGGCTATCCCGGGCCCATCATATAACTGACGCTTTACCTTTAACGTCAGTAAGGTGACGGGTTGGGTTTAGGGTTAGGTTTAGGTCTGGGGTAGAGTTAGGATCCCATAACCTCATCTACCGACGTTTAAGGGGGCCCTAAAAAGGCGAATATTGAAGTATGGTCAAAAGACGTCCCAAAACGTCAGTAATATGACGTCTTGGGATGAGACCGGGTTGGTCAGAACAGATAACACCATGTTCTAAACCTAATCTTACAGGCTAAAGTCAAGGTAAACAGCTGTTTATATTGTGAATTGAAAATTAAATGAATCCCCTGTATTTTATTCTATTGTTACTGAGAAACAGCTGATTGAATAATGCAAATATGGGACAATGTGACAATGCGGCATTTTCACAATTCCAGAACATTCATGGCCTGGTTTGATCCCATCAGAGGATGATGTCCCCTTTCCCTTTCTTAGCCTGGAGATGGAAGGCTTTTGACCATCGTCTATAGGTATGTAAACAAATGCTTGTATATATGGAGGTGTGTGCATACATATGTCTATATGCAGGCTACATATATATGTACTCTGTTTCTGTGGCTTGTACATACCTGTATGTATTGCCTTCTAAAAGGAAAAATAAATAAAAATTTGATCACAAAAAAGTTTTTTGACGATCGTCCACAGGACCAAATGTCCCTCCTGGATGCAATGGATTCTGCATCCCAAGACATCCCAGCTAAACACAGGGGTAAATAAGGAATGCCAAATGATTCTTCCCAAGATGCCTTGATGCCTTGCCAGAGTAGTGTGTGATGTGGATGAGAACATGTGGCCAAATGGAGAAGACCGGGATGATTACAGTCAAGATACTGTAATTTGTATTTTTACCTACAGTAATGCTGAAAAGGGCAAGTATTGCATATTTTTGTTATCTTGTAGAAATGTCCCGTTGCAAATAAAGCCTTTACTGCACCAATTCTCTGTCTCATTTTTTCATAAACCGTACATTGTGTTCTGCTATTCTGAGAAGGGTCATTCGGTTTTTTTTTTAGTTTTTTTCAAATTTTTTATTGAATTTCTACAACATAGGAAACAAAATGCACGCATTTTCTAAACCCAAACAAAACAAACTGTTGAGAAGCTTCAAAATAAACTACAGTGCAAAACAATCTACTGTAATCCAATATACTGTATATTGTATAAGGGCAGACCTGACATACTGTATATAAAATAATGCAGTTTCTGTAATTCCATCTCAGTGTTTTTTGTGACATTGTGCTATGATTGACTAAATGTCCCCGTTGGAAGAGAACACGTGTTAGTGTTTTGGTAGACATATAGTGTATTGTGTTAGTGGATTATTGTTTTTTGAAAATTAGTGTTGGAGTTTAGTTTACAGTGTGTGATTTTGAGCATGAAATTAACCGTTTTTGTGCCAATTGTGTGTTGTAGGTGTGTTGGTGTGTTAAGAGTTTAGAAAATTTGCTAAAAGTATTGAAAAAATTATAGCAATTGTAAAAAAAAACTGTAACAGTCATTTAACAGTTTTAACAGTTTCCTCCCCACAGAAGTAAACCAAAAGGTAATAAAGGTTTTAAGAGTTTAGAGATATTTTGACCTTCTGTCTCCATGAGGTATAAACTACCCAGGTCTGGGAGCTTGATTAATACAAATTCTTATTGCAAGTTCATGCCTCCATGTTTTGTGTTATTCTTTAGTATTTAAAGCAATGTTGATGTCTTTCAGACATGCAGCATCACAACATAATATATAGTGAACTACTGTATAAATCATAGGCAGTTCCACAAAGGATACATGATTCAATTTATTTTATTAGGTACAGGACAGGTATTCAAAAATGATACTTTAAAGATTTATTATGCCACAGTTTGATCATTGACCGAAGCATTTTCAAGAAAAAGAAAATTAGGCTACTTATTTTTTTTTCCAGGCAGACAGAAAGCGTTCATAGAGTTATTTTCCACACATTTCTGACATTCCATCACATTATTGGTTTTCTTACACCGATAAAGAGGCGCTCTCTCATTGATCTTAAGAAATTCTTCTTGCAGCTTCTTCGTGCTGTCCTTCTGCCAGATCTCTTGGAAGACAAATGCATTATTTCCATTTTTATTTTTATTTATCCAGTTTGAAAGGCCCTCTAAAATATTATTGTTTTGACCCTTAATGCATGTTTTCACACAAGGTGAGTTGTAAAAATAGAAAACTACACAGGTTTTCTGACCTGCCTTTGCTAGAAGTCTGTCCATTGGAGATTCAGTTTCACCTATAGGAGGATAGAGCAGAATATGCTCAGCATGCTCCTCTGGTTTTACATTTATATCTGGCCTTGTAGCAATGACATTGCCTAAACTTGTGCATTTCTCGTCTTCAGTGAGTTTTAAACATTTCTCTCCTTTATTGAGCTTATCTTTTACATGTTTTGCATCTTGCTTGCTGAACACAGTCTGGATATCAAATTGTTCTTCATCTGTACACTGATCCTTTGAGACACTGATCGCTATCGCGTACTGAGCATCAATTCCCATCTTGGTCTTCGGCTGGACACTGAAGACATACAGTAACATAAGGTTATCATAATTCTTAATAAACATACTATTTGCCTTGTTCCATGTGCATTTTGAATTATTCAAACTTAATTCAAATTTAAATGCACGTTACTAATTAAAAACTGAATATTGATTCATTTGAATGTACTGCAAATGGACCTACTTGTCATAAAAATACTGTGTCATTTTAGCCAGGATAGCAGTGTTTACATCGCCTTGAATGCCTTGAACACACAGATGAAGCAGGCCGAGGAAGATGAGACCCCTCAGTGGTACCACAGGTGCCTAAAGTGAACACATCACTCATTTCAACACAAAACTTCAGTTAAATTAAAAATTAAGCATTTTTATTTTATTTTGAATTCCATGCAAGTTATGACACAGCTGCACTTTTATTTTCTTTATTTTTGAACATGCTGTTATGTTATTTGATGTAGATGGTTTTCGTGTTTGAGAATCAGAATATCAAACAATGACATAGCCAAAAAGTTTGTGAATTTTGTGAATAAAAAAGGAAAAACTAAATAAAAGCGATACATCTACTATGCAGCAATGTGTAATGTGACTTGATGGTATTAAAAAATGAAGTAGTATGAATATGACTCACCATGTTATCTGTTGCTGAGATGAGAAGGTTCAGAGATGTTGTGTGAGTCTGCAGTGAAGCAGGAGTGAAGAGGAAGAAGAAGAAGGAGAGGCTTTTTATTCTGACACTGGACCAGCCCTCTTCTTCACCACCATGAAATGACCAATTAAAACAGTTCACACTTACATCACTGACGCCTTTAATAATGCCACACTGAGCGTCTGTGTGTGTCTCGCCCCGTACGGTTTGTTGGACTTCCTCAAAATAGTCAATAAGAAATAAAACAATTAATAATTCCTCCAAGAACTCTAAAACTGTAATGGGTTCCTCCAATAAAGATATCCAATAAAATGGATTTAGACAGTTATTGTCTCTACAAAGATTAATATTTACCTGTAGCTCTTTATTAACCTTCAGTTTCAATGAAGAGCAACAATACACCCGAGTGTTTCACTGTTGTTTTTTAACCTTAAGCGGCATCAAGGCTATTTCACATGATTAGGGCTGTTATTGTGTCAGTATACTGTCTTTCAGTATCGACTTGATAAGTTATTTTATTTGTGAAATGTGCATGTGATGGAATAACTAATCTAAAATTTCTTTTCCTTGCAGGATTAATATGTATCCTTTTAAAACATAAATGTCCTTTGGTCAAAGTCACTGTGAATCATGCCCGAATACAACAAAAGGGGAAATAAAATTAGACAGATATCTAAATTTATAATCTCAAGATTTTAGGTTTAAATCCAGATTTGTTTTTACCTAATAACAGAAGAGTTTGCTGAATTATGAAGAACCAATCATATTGTATAGAAATTATGTAATAAATTATGTCACCTTGGTTATAAAAACTCAGAATTGTAGAGCTATATTCTTTTTGCTGTTGGGATTCTCTCCTGATTAAAGCATATTCTGCATTGTCTGAAGTCTGTTTGAATATTGCACAGCAGCTTAGAGGAACAGATTTTATAGTGCTCAATACGCTGACACTTTAGAGGATAAATATTATTGAGTGTCAATCAGGAGATGTTTAGGGGGCGTCGATTAGAAGATGTCCCAGGTTCACTTTGAAATTGATTTTTGGTATGGTTTTGTACATCTTGGACAGCCACGTCCAAGTGATCTGAAGGCACGGGTGCTTCGGTCTGCGCAAGCGCCGGAAAGCATCGGAAGTGATCTCTCGCGCGGTTGCGAAAAAAAATCAACAACGTTGTCTGTTGATATATATTGAAATCATCTTCCATTGCAATTAACTGTATATCTAAATATGTTTAGATCTTCACAGTGAAGGGTAACTCTTCTGAAATCTCGGTGTAAACAATGAGTGACGTACACGCGTGAGAGACCACTTCCGGCGCTTTCCAGCGCTTGCACAGACCGAAGGACGAAGGATCACTTGGACGTGGCTGTGGTTACAACCCGGTCTCATCCCAAATCGTCATATAACTGACGTTTTGGGACGTCTTTTGACCATACGTCAATATTCGCCTTTTTAGGGCCCCCTTAAACGTCGGTAGATGAGGTTATGGGATCCTAACTCTACCCCATACCTAAACTTAACCCTAAACCTAACCCGTCACCTAACTGACGTTAAAGGTAAAGCGTCAGTTGTATGACGGCCCGGGATCGCCATCTACCGACGTTTAAGGGGGCCCTAAAAAGGCGGATATTGACGTATGGTCAAAATACGTCCCAAAACGTCAGTTATATGACGATTTGGGATGAGACTGTGTTAGTGGTTACGAGGTAAAGTGATAAAAACACTGTTCGTTTTCTCACACAAACCGCTCGTTTCGTGTCTTAGGCCATCAATGTGTACTTACATTTACGAGTCATTAAATCATGTTTAATATGGACGTCTCTGTTCAAGCTCTTTGAGGTTGTAAGACTGGAAAACTGGAACTGGTTGATGTAATCAGTGACCAGTGTCTTCTGAAGACAAGAGGACCTTGCTTGAACAACACACACACACCCACTCTTGCAGAGGAAACTCACACAAGAATATGTATTTTTAATGTGAATGTGACAATCTTTAAGGACTGTTTAGAATCATTTCAAAAGTCTCAGGGTGACTGGTAATAATGTCTCATTTCCAAAGAAGTAAAAGAAAAGGTAATAAGGTTTTTAAGAATATAAAAATATCTTGCACACAAAAGGGTGTGTCTTTGAGTTAATCACCTTCTTTTGTCTGAAGGCAAACTCTCCTTCCCCCAGTAAGCATGGTGGGGGATTCAGTAACCTTCCATTGTAGTTTGGTGATTAGATCAGGTAAATTTGGTGATTGGGTCAGGTCTAGATCTATTTAAGGAAAATGCACAAGAGTTCAGGGCTGCCATTCTGTGTCAGATCAGCCCATGATGCTGAGTCTTCCGAGACTCTGCATTCATGTAGTTAATATGTTGGGTAAAGTTTCTTTGTTTTAAAACATTAGATGGTTTGCTCTGATTATCTTTTGGAACTGTAATAATACATTTACCTGACATAATAAATTGTTATACTTGACTATTCTAACAGACTTTGACTTTATTTTCATTAGAGTTAAAAGGAATAGTCGAGCATTAACGTATTAAATGATGCACAGATATCATTGATAAACCCTTTTCATTTTATGGAGTCAGATGAAACGAGTTAATACATAAGATTAAATGTGTTGCATTTAACTAAAATTCACTTTGCTTGGAAAAGACGGAACACGCTTGAAACCTTCACCACGAATCAAACCCCGCAATTTGATCGATTTTGTGGCCCTTTTTACAAGGTGGTGACCATAGACCTCCATTATATGACTGACAGACAAGAACGGTTTGACCTAAAAATATCAAAATTGAAACTACTGCGGAAACAAAGACACCTACATCTTGGAGGTCCTTGAGGAAAGTAAAACATACTAAAAATTTATTTCAAAGTGAACTATCCCTTTAAGTCAGGTGTGTAGTGGAAAAATCGAGTCAGGTGAGTAGCAACCATTATAATCACTCAAAACTCTTTGGACGAACACAGACGATGTGATGAATCGTTTATGAACAGTCAAGTTATTCATGCCCTTACTGCATGGACAAAACAAGTTTATTTATAGGTTTAAGACATATTTGAAAATATGCAGCATGATTATTGACATAAAAGGCTTTTTTAAGACACACAATTTTGATTTAACGTCTCACTGCCAGCATCTTCACACTTGTAGCATTTCGTTTGACTATTTTCCTTCACACAGCGATAGAGAGGCACTCGATTATTAATCTTTGCAAACTGATCTCTGACAACAGACCAGTCTTTGTGCCAGATCTCTTGGAAAACTAAGGCTTTAATCCCAGTTTTATGTGTGTTTAGCCAGTTGGAAAGGTCATACAAAATAGTGTCAGCTTTATAATTAATGCACTTTTCTATGCAAGGAGAGTAGTAAGTATACAAAACAACACATTGATCATCATTTGGCAGTCTTAAAATTTTGTCCATGGGTGATGTATTTGTGGCGTCCATAGGATAGATAAGAGCACATTCAGAATGTAATGTTTCTCCAGAAGAACTGGTCATTTGGATCCAGCTCGGCTTTGCAGCAGCGAGACTGATCAAGTCTTGGGTGACTTCACAAAGCCTTCGCTGACCATTAGTCTTGAAATCATTGAAGGCATTTTCCATTTCGTCCGTGTTGAAAACCGATTCAAGACTAAAATGTTCTGTACACTGTTGATAAGGCACCCTGACGACTACAGAATACTGATAAAGCTTGTCATGATTGGTTGGCTGCAGAAGAAAAAAATCACAAATATTACAGTTTTCAAAAACTAAATCTTGCGTCTGAGACAGAATCAATGACATTTGTCCTTGCTTATGCTCTGTGGCAAGCAGGACGTAGCGAGATCCATGGGAATGGAGCGAGCCATACCGACCTCAAGTCCCACAGAGGAGCTCCGGGAGAATAAAAGGAGAAATGATGACAGTGAAGGTTGAGAGAGGACCAGGCCTGCATTTTACATTGTGTTTTGTGTTTATGTTTGTGCGGCAGTTGTCTAGGAGGGTACGACTTTCATTTATGTTTCCCGCCTCCAATTTCCTATAAAGCCTACTGCCGGCTGCAATGATGGGGAGGAGTAGGGAGTATTATGATAGGACAGTGAGTAGACATGAAGTGAATTGGGAAAGAGAGAGGGAAATGGTATCTTTAACTTTGGTACATACACATTCAGCATTAACACATTTCACATATTTTTACAGTAAATTGTGCAAATATAGACTTACTTGTCATCAAAAAACTGGATCATTTTAACAAGAATGTCAATGTTCACTTGTTCATGATCGCACTGAATACACAGATGAAGCAGGCAGAACATGAACATCCTCAGTGCACCAGATGCCTAAAGTTAAAACGACAAACCTGATAAACAAAAGAACAAAAGCAACAAAACAGCCATGATGAAAATACTCACCATAATTAATTTTAGAGAAGAAGGCAGACGCTTCTGAGCTCTTCAGAGAAGATGTTTTTGGTCCCGTCTGACTCAGAGAATATTCTTTCGTGATCAGCCATATGCAAATAAAACACTTTCAATCTTTAACAGAGCAGGCTGTGTGAATGTTTAATTAAGTGTTTGACATTTGCATATATAATTCAGTCCATATCAGTAGTCAAATATCATTACAATGAATGTCCTCTGTACTGCAGTTCAGCAGTGAAGTGCTCCATCAGTAAGACCAACACAATTGGACTTATAAATATACTAAATATACAAGTAATAATTATGGATTTCTTCAAGACTTCTTACAGAAAGATTCAGAACATGCCAATTTGAGCTAATTTAACAGTGATATATAGGCCTACACAAGTGTGTTCTGTCTAGATCAAACTTTCACACTTTGTCATGTCTTAAAGCAGTGTTTCCCAACCCTGTTCCTGGCGGCACACCAACACTGTGCGAATTCTTCTCAATTTGCCTTCTTGTCTACTTGTGCACTTGTAAAACGTCATCAGTCGTACTGTACTGTCCCAATACACAAGTTTGCATTTAGGCAAGAACGGTTAAAAATCCCGGATGTGTTCTTGACACTCCCATTTTACCGAGAATGCATCGGTTAGTAACTTGTGTGAACTTGACAGCAGAAATATCCCATAATTCATTTCGGCATTCGCGGAAGGAGCGGGAAGCAGAGAGAGGCAGGTCAAAAGTTACCTGAATATTACCGGCGTTTTTTTCCTGCCGTTGGCTATAGCGATGTACACAAACAAACAACAGAATTAAAAATGAGACAGGTGTTGCTTTATTGTTATGAATATACATTACATTGTAGTGTAGAATCCCTTAGGCTTGGGCAATAAAGCCTGGCTGTATAATAATTCTCGTTATGTTTGGACACTGCAGACGGCATCTGTGCGGGGGTACCACTGTAAAAAATTATTTTTTGGTGAAGCAAATAGTAGTGAAAAAACCCAATGTAATTTACTTGAAAAAGTTAATTCAGACAAGAATTTAAAAAACGAAGTAAATTCCATATCAGTACTTAATTCAAGCCAGTAGAAATGAAAGTGTAAATATCAACTCAATAAAATTAAGTAAAAATTACTCAACTTTTCTGATACTGGGGTTCCCATCATGCACTGGACCTTGAATAATTAATGAGGCTCATTTTTCACTGGTTTCCAGCTGTATTTACACTGTTTTATCATTGGTTTTTGTTGTCAGTATTAGTAAATTCCCATTTTGTGACATTTCTAGTAAATTTTTTGCTCAAAATGACACATTCAAACACAAAAACGCCCCATCAAATGTTACCGCCAATGCCATTGTGTATTGTCTACCAAGTATTGAGGTTTTTGCATTCACATGAGGCTTATTGTCTGACATGATGGATATATATAAATTACTTAGATGATCTAAGTAAAGCACGTACTTTAATGACTAATAAAATTCAAGATGATTGTTTTAGTGAAATGTAATACAAAGGCAAAGGAAATCGATATTAATCAACCTTTTACTGGCCGAGTTAAAATTACTTATTTTATGTAAAGTTTACTTAATTCCACATTCCAAGTAAATTTAACCTAAAGATTTCTAATTAAAGCTACTGATAAATATGTTTAGGTTGTTTTTACTTGGCAAATCTTTGTAAATTTACTAGCATTTTCTGAGGGAGATAGTTTAGCAAGGTTTTTTCAAATAAATCCTACTCCAAATGATTTACAGTGTACTATTGCGCAATACCAGCAAGAACACATCGTCTCAAACTGTCAGCAGCGTTCTGCGTGCTCGTCACCTCGTGAGTTCCTTCTTCCAAGAACAAGAGCTTTCTTCGGAAGAGCTTTCTTCTTGTTCTCTTGTTCTTCTTCCCAAGAACACAAGTCCGTTTTTGCATTCTTGGTTTTGAGAAACGGCTTTTGTCTCCCTTATCAAACACACCTGATTCAACTCATCAGCTCAATCAGATGGGTTAATGAGCTGATGAGTTGAATCGGGTGTGTTTGATTAGGGAGATAAAGAATACGTGCAGTGGTGCCAGGAACAGGGTTGGGAAACTGCCTTAAAGGATTAGTTGACCTCAAAATGAAAACAAATTTCCTGATAATTTACTCACCCCAAAGCCATCCAAGATGTTCATGTATTTCTTTCTTCAGTGGAAAAGAAATTACGTTTTTTGAGGAAAACATTTCAGGATTTTTCTCCAAAATGGACTTCGATTCAATTCAAGTCCAAATCAATGCAGTTTCCACAGGCTATGAAGTGCTTCAAACGGCTCTGCACGTTCCCAGCTGAGAAATAAGGTCTTACCTAGCGAAACGATCGCTCATTTAAATAAATAAATAAATAAACATTTATATACTTTTTAACCACAATTGTTTGTCTAGTGCAGGTCTGCGTTACATCATCACGTATGGAGATCTAGTGTAACTCAATTCCTTGTTCCTGATGACTTGTAGGACTGATAATCCTATCCGTGCAAGTGAACATTATTTCTAATTATAAAAATGTACCATGTTTATGTACAAAATAGTTTTTAGTGTGATCAACACTCATGAGTAAATTATTGTCTTAACATACAGTTGTTAAGTTGTGAAAGTGAAGATCTATAAAATTTTTAGGTTTTTATTTTTCAGAGAACTCTGTGTTTGCATTTGTTCATTAATTATTCAGAAATGAAAACAACACACAACAATTATTAAGCAAAAATGTATTTTTTATCAAGCAATATTCAGTAAATATTACAAGAGTTGTCATATAAATACAGTATAAGCACACTGATTTCAAAACGTTTTCTAAATAATTTGCCCTCTCAGTTTTTCGAATTTCTGCATTTCTGATTTAAAATGTAATATGAAGATACATATTCATGAAAATACATTTTAAACTCCGCATTTTCCACACTCAAATATTTCCATTATCACTGATGTGATTGCTTCAGTCTCTGCTTTTCCACAAGAGACTGAAGCTTGAACTTCTTTTTTTTCTGAAGAATAACATTAATAATAAAGCAATGAATTGTAAAATTTGAAAGTTTGAAAGTAATAATCCGTTTTAATATCAAAGCAGGGATAATAAACCAGTCTATATATCTATATGTGTGTGTGTTTAGATCAAATGAGGAACTCATCTATCATGAGCTTTGCATATAAACACACACACACACACTTAAATCCACCTGGACTTTTAAGCAATATCCTCATACACATTATCCGTTATCTTAGTAGCAGGTGAGTAAAAACCATGTTCCTTAAAACCAGTAGTACAAATACAAATAGTAATTCGTACAAAGAAATACAGCAGGAGTATAGCGCCGATAATTAAAGCAAAACAGGCCCCCAAATCTTTAAGAGGATTCCAAAGAGATTTTCCAATCATATTTCCAACCCAAGAAAAGAAATCAGTGTCAGTCGAAGGCTCACTACTGTTTTTAATTTCATCCCTTAACCGAGTCATATGTTGGATCACATCAGTCATGTTGTGGTCTATATCTGGGATATACGTACAGCATTGATCTCCGATTACAGCGCAGACGCCTCCATCTTTTGCAAGGAGATAATCTAAAGCAGCTCTGTTCTCTAAGGCCATTAATTTCACTCTTTTCATTTGATCATTCAGTAAATTAAATCCTTCAATAGCATAATTAGCAAAAGATTCCAATTGCATGCTAATATTATCAATGACAAGAGCATTTTGTACTGTTCCATACCAAGGAAAAATGCCTCCCACAGTTTTCCAATTTGAAGAGATTCTAATATGCGGTGTGTTGTGTGTTCCACGTTTTTGTCTAGTGAACTTCTTATTTACAATTTGATCATTTGGGAGAATGAAGGTCAGTGAGGTTGAGAGATAGCCAATATAACAACACCCTGACCATTGCGGTGGTAGCGATGAATAAGCATTGTTACCGCAAATCCAGAATTTATTTTTCAGCAATCCGTATCGTTCTTCTGAGATAGGAATGATTGAATCAGGGTAAACTGAAACATTTTCAAACCCATGATTGGTAATTAAAATATAACTTATAGATTTTGTCATGGACCACATATTTCCAGAGGAATTTGTTGGACCCCAGAAAGGATTATTATTTACATATCGTTTGCCACAACGTGAATGTCCAATCCACTTATTATTAATTCCAGAATTTTGACACACACACACTGGAGCTATAAATTTTGGTTTCACATAGACTTGAATAGCTTTAGGCATGGTGTCGTCTCCAGCTTTATCATGTGCTTTTGCTGGAACAAAGTCACTGGAGTGTATATACTCACAACTTGAAGCACATTCTTTAAAAACATCAACGTCAATACCGAGTGTGGTCAGTTTATGACTAATATTAGACAAGAGAATTGAACAAGGAACTTTTGGAAGATAATTAGTCATTGCCTGTAACCACATTAAACATTTGAATTCAATCTCTTGAACTGACACTGGTTGAACTCTGAACGGTTTGTCGGTCGAATGTGGAGAATTTGCACACACATAACATTCAGAATACCCTTCGTGTACAGCAGTGTGGTTGAGCAATCTCCACCACATATTATCCTGGTGTGCTGGCTGAATGGCAGTCATAGGATGGGAATGGTCAAAGACTTGTTTTAGGCCTTCGTCATTAGATTGACTTGTAGCGACGAGGAATATAATAATGGTGACGGTACGAAAGTAGCCCATTTTCTTCAATTAATGGGAACGAGGTGCATAAATGTGTATCGACAGATGCCGTTTTGATTACAGTCGCAATGTGGAAATTTATCACAAAACCAGTACCGTGAATGGAGTTTCAAAAGAGGATTTCTTGTCAGTGGATGAGTTCTGTTGAGGATGAGAGTAAAGCAGCGAGATGGGAAGATCGCCACAACTGCCGATGAGATGTCAGGTTCAAGGAAGAGGTTCAGGTCCGATGAGATGTCAGGTTCGAAGGAAGAGAAGGCTTTGCAATGGAGATGGCACCTAATATTGCAAGGATACGAGGATCATCTAGGAAAAGTTGGTGAATGGCACTTCTCCAATGCTATCCATCAGGTGTTACTCAGAACAGAAACCTGATTGGGTGAATGTATTCAGCATAGTCTCCAGACAGCATTCATTATTCCTGAGGAGTATATAGATAGAGAGAACACATGGAGAACAAAAATGAAACAGCGTAAAACACAATACCATCTTTCCCTATCAAGATTGACAATACATCAACAAACCCTATTGCAGGCACTTCATTCAGCAACCCTGTGGAGAAAAAGACCGCATTGGAAAATTCTTGTGCATCTTAAAAGAAAAAAGGCAATTTTAGCGGCAAAAATCATAGCAGGATTGATCTAAACATTGTCCTCGTACCTGTCAAAGTTAATCAAATTTTAATTTGGGTTAGATGCATCCATTGTGTCGAGTCAGCTCAATTTTATGAAATACTGAACAAGTACAAGTAATTTCAACAATAACCTTTCAACACTTTCTGACCTCTTACAGCTATGAATCCTTTCTCTGTTTTCAACTCTGACGTCTCTCACCTTCTTAATCAACCCATGAATATTAATGCATTTTAATTGTTTGAACTTGTTTCTGTCATCATTGTTATTGCTATCTTTACTGTTACTGTGATTACTATTTTCATTTGTACTTTTTCTATTGTTGCTGTCTTTTGCTTTCACCATTGCGATCACCACTGCCATCATCATTATCATTTATTATTAATATCATTATTATTATTATTATTATTATTACTATTATAATCATCAATATTGCCATTGTCAATGCTGTACTGGAATTAAGTGTAATTATCATCACTAATGCAATAATTTCCCCCTTATCTTTTCATGGGTTTTTAATGCACCACAACATAGAATAGGGAGAAAAAAAAAA
This sequence comes from Pimephales promelas, assembly GCF_988280905.1. Taxonomy (NCBI): domain Eukaryota; kingdom Metazoa; phylum Chordata; class Actinopteri; order Cypriniformes; family Leuciscidae; genus Pimephales; species Pimephales promelas. The sequence goes on from NC_142784.1 coordinate 30,570,228, forward strand.
GAAAAAAAAGGGAATATGTATATATGGAAAACATCACAAACACCAGGGCAAGCATGACAGGCAAGAAGTGGTTTCAACGGGACAGCATCTCTGTCCCAAGTTGAGACACTCTCACTATTTTAATGCACCTTTGACATTGCACATAACACACACACACACACACACAAATAATAATAATAATAATAAAATTAAAATAAAATAAAAAGGAGAAGATAGGGACTGAAGAGATGTGGGGGAAGGTTATCATATTATCTTATTATTATCTTATTATATCATCTTTTTTATACAGGGTTGACAATGGCAATTGGTACATAGGAGAAAGGATAAAAATCGACTAATACAATATTGGCAGTATGGTGGTAGTGGGGAGTGGGGGTGGTGATGGTAATGACAATGGTAATAAATAATAAATGGTTACTTTGTTTACGCATACACAAACATACACATACCCACACTCACTCATATACACACTTAGAACAAACACTTAAATCACTCTTATGTCACTTCTGGAATTATGGAATTACAAGATTGCTCACCTCTGCACTATGTTGGTTTGTATGTATGTCTGACTGTTTAATAAAAAAAAAACAACCAAAAAAACAATAACCTTTCAGAGAACAGTGCTAAAAGAACCCCTTTTGTCTTAATGTGAAGAATAATTTGATCATCTGAAGAACCCTTTCCACTATAAAGAACCTTTTGAGGAATGTAAAGATTCCATGGATGATAAAGGTTCTTCATGGAACCATCAGTGCCAATAAATAATCTTTATAATTAAGAGAAAATGACTATCTCTAGCACACAGGGTGATCATGTTAAGTGTTAAAGCATGAATATTATACTGACCATTGATGCAGAAGGTCCAGGAATGGTGTGTGAGTCTTCTTCAGACGCCAGAGTGAAGATGTAAGTGATGTAGATGTTATTTATAGTCCTGAACCCTGGCCTGAAAGTGTCCACATGACCACTCTCTCTTTGGCCGGGGTTAAGCTTCTCCTTGTGTGAGTAATTCACCACAAACCCACATTTCAAATGGCCAAAAAACACAAACATACCTTTGAGGGCAAATCAGCAAAAATTTGCCAACTTTATATTGAAGAATGTCTTTACTCATAAAGCAAACAACTGGTCAAGATGTTTCATTCATTTCTCTTTTAAAAATGTGCATGTATATTGTATTAATTCTAATATCTCTCTATATAACATATATAATGATTTTATATCAAGATGAAGAAAAGGTTCTATATAGAACCTTAAAAGGTTCTATCAGCCCTACTACGTATTTGGAACCCCTAAAAGGTTCTATACAGAAGCCTTCAGGGTTCTTTGTCACCAGGAAAAAGGTTCTATATATGGAACCTTTTGGGTTCATTTATTATCATTTGTTTTGTCCTTTCCGGATTTAACATTTCATATTATTGACAAACATCAAAACCCTAAAATGTGAATGATCAAAAAATTCAAGATATGGGGGTTAGAAAATGTGTATATTTATATCATTTTATGTAGTTCAATATCAATATAACAGGAAGAGTGTCATTTCAGTTTTTCTCCTCCAAAAATCAGCATGATTAAAATGTGAAATTAAGTTACTACAACAGTTTAATAAACAATAACTTAATTACAACTACAAAATGTTGCAGAATAATGTAATATATGAATGAATAATATCCTATAAAGAACCCTTGTGTCAATTAGAACCATTATAGAACCTACAGCATAAAAGGTTCTTTTGAGTAAAGAACCCTATGCTACATATGTGGAACCCCAATGAACCCTTTTTTCTAACAGTGTAGGGTTGTAAATAATCCAAGAAATTTGAAAATTAAGGGACAATTCGTAATTCGTAAAGGCACAGGGGGGCTGATGGTGATCCAAGCCTGCATAGGCCAAACTGGGTGGACAACATGGGTCTATGAAACTGTCACACCTTTATTATGGGGAAAGTTGTATTTATCTGATTGATCAGTTTGAATGTCTCACATTTGGGTTTTACTCATGGTCAGAGAAAGGATAAAAGGGGAATCTTTCTGTTCTCTGGCTCTCTTTAATTATATTGGGGCTCTCTCTTTTTACATCCTCTCTCTCGCTCTCTTTGGTAACATTTTACATATATGGTGTGTATACAATTAATGATATAAATTATCTCAAAAATCTGTTTTGTAACTATTTTAAGAGTAATCATAACCATATTTTGTCATTAAACTCCAAATAATGTGATAACTTGATTTGGTATTGGCTTTGAAGTGCCATCTATTCCAATACGATATTGTCACATATAGCAAAGCTCTCTCTCAAGATATTGTAACTGCTCATTTCCATGAGTAGCAGTGGGTGGAATAGACAAGAAATGTACAGTTTTACCATCTTGCTGGCAACGTTTCTTTAGTCATTCGGCAGTCTTGCAGCCTGAACCCCTGCAATCCACCCTTACAAAGATACGTTTGTGTGCATTTTGTTTTGTGATTTCACTGTAAGAGAACACTGTCCCTGCATCACTTCTGATTTAAGACAAATTAATTTCAACTGGATATGTTTGATATGCATTAGATATATCCGTGCAGCGAGATGTTTAAAAAAAAGTTTACATTGAAAATATCGACCCTGGCAAAAAGTGCTAGCATGTCCCACCTGCAAATTACGCCTATGATTGATTGGACAAACATTTTATGGTCCTACGCCTTCCACAGACGATATATATATATATATAAATACATTTAGACTGGTTAACCTTGTGATTGTGATCAGGATGTGAAGAGACTTTCAACCAGCATAAAAAAAAAATTTCTCCAGGGAACAAATAGCCTACCCTGCCATTTAAACTGCCTAATGCACACATTCACATGACATACAAGCAAACATAACATTTATATCAAGACAGAGATGCTTTTTAGAAACACAGCCCAGAGATTTCCTGATTTACAGGGTGTTTCAGTGATTTCCTGGAAGGAATAAGCCAGCCGTGAACTGCCCTGCCTCTGTACTTTTAATATGAGGGACATTCCCATCTTGGGTGATCAGCAAATACACCTGTGACCTGGTCAAACATATTTGAATTTTGATTTAAAATGTCAACACTCTGTCCTTTGCCTTTATTTATAATAAAACATTTATTTTCTTTTTATTATGCATCATAATCATAGAATAATCAACCTGTACAGTTCCATTAATAATTATTTAATAATACCGTAATAGGCTACTTGTTGCTGGTCATCATTCTTTACACTGTAAAAAGTTTGCCAAGTCAAACAAGTAACAAGCCTAAATTATACAGAACACTTTTAAAAGTAAATAAGGTTGTTGTCAGATTTTTCTCTTTAGATGACTAACATTTACCCAGCAGTCCTGTCAACAGCACCACCACGGAATATCAACTTTTCGGCTATTTTTTTAAGGCTATTTTTGGCTAATGTCTGTGTCGAAATTCAGTAACTCCACCCGAATCGTCGAGATCATGTGTCCACACACCGATCATCGTCATATGAGGTGAGCCCTCGTTTCCTGCCAGCCAAATATCACCAGATCGACTTCCATTACGTAAGAAAAAGAAACAAAATGCGTGACTATTAGCTTGAATGTAGAGAGTATCCAAATAAGTAACTGTCCAGGAGGGGGCGCCAATTGACCAACAATATGGCAAAACAAACTCACCAAGCAGTTTGTTCTTTTACATAAAACACTTGAAGATTATTTATCAATTTAATAACAGGCAGTGGAACTTGCTGACTGTGAATTGTGTTTTCTACATTGAGTATCATTCACTAAAAGCAACTGAATGCATTATTAACATGTAAAGAAGCCTACAAAGAAATGATGAAATTAATCATGATTGTAACTTCAAACATGAATGGTTTATGGGAATCACTGATGATCAAACATAAGGGCCTGGTTTCACAGACAGGGTTTATAGATTAAGCCGGGATTAGGCCTATGTGGGTATTTTTGGGATTAACCGATTGTGGTCCGACATCCACTGCTGGTAAAGTTATAATTCATCATCATTTTGGCATCTGTTGATATTTGTCTAGCAGCTGATGAGGGCTCACCTCACACGATGATCAGTGGGGCAATAAAACGGCCAACAAACTAAAAAAAAATTATCCATGTGTCAAGGCAGAGTTACTGAAAACAGACTGGCATTACAAGATGAAGGCTCACCTCATCCGATGATCAGTGGGGCAGTAAAACGGCCAACAAACTCATAAAAATTATCCACGTGTCAAGGCGGAGTTACTGAAAATAGACTGCCACTATACAAGCTAAAAATAACCTAAATTAGTGACTCAAAGTGTTGACATTCCACCTGGAGGTCCTGTTTACACGACAGCTAAGTATAAGAAAAAAGATTTTAGTCAATAAAACATCGGACTATGATTTTGATACTTTTGAAAAATTCTAATAAATGGTTGTGATAAAAACAAAGGCAGAGTTGAAACCTCTTTAATCAGGTGCTGAGCCCTCCACTCAAATGAGATTATTGTAAAGATGCTGGAATTCACGCCATATTAAAGCTGCAGTGTGTAGATTTTAGAGGCATCTAGTGGTTCAGTTGCGAAAACCATAGTCAGGTGAGGATCAAGGGTCTTAATATATAATATAACAATAGTAATCAGCTGGTTGTCTCACGAACGTAACCAGCACATTTTTCCCCACAGCAAACCCATAATACAGCGAGGGAGAAGAACCACATGAAACTATGCAACTATATATATTTTTTCTAGCAGGGTAGTAAAAGTTTAGCATGCTACATATGAGCTGTTACTGTGGCTGAGCTGAAAAATATTTTGCATATTTACATATTTTACACTGTAGCACTATATGGTAGAAACATGACCTCACAACAAGTCGACCTTCATAGAAGGGGTTGCCCGCAGTTATATAAATGACTCATTCTGAGGCAATAAAAACATTACGGTTTATTGAGTAAGTTCGTTTAAACACCACTGAAAACAGTTATGGATGTCATAAACACTGTAAAAAAATATTGTTGGTTTAACTTAAAAAATTAAATAACCTGGTTGCCTTAAAATTTTAAGTTGATTGAAATGGAAAAAGTGATTTCATACAATGAAGGAGATTGATTTAATCATCAGAAACTCAAAATAATAAGTTATCTCGACTAAATACACTATTTAAGTTGATTTGACAAAAGAAAAAATGTTGTGATAACAAATCTTGAAAATAATTTTTTTACAGTGAAAAAAATATTGTTGGTTTAACTTAAAAAATTAAATAACCTGGTTCCCTTAAAATTTTAAGTTAATTGAAATGGAAAAAGTGAGTTAATACAATGAAGGAGATTAATTTAATCACCAGAAACTCAAAATAATAAGTTATCTCAACTAAATAAATTATTTAAGTTGATTTAACAAAAGAAAAAATGTTGTGATAACAAATCTTGAAAATATTTTTTTACAGTGTAGATACTCAAAATTTTTACACATTGCACCTTTAAATTTAGAGGGGAAACTAATTTTGTAAAGCCGTGACCCATGAAGACCCTGCAGATCAAGATGTGTAAGTGGCTGCTTTTCTCAAAACTGCCTTTCTATGTGTCGATAAACCTAGAATCAACATTTGCCACCTATAATATCTTTGCCATGTAAATTAAACTTGTATTGCTCAGTTTATGTTGATGAACGTTTGGAGTTTTGCTTTTTATCTCCAGGCAGACATAGACATTCATTGTCATTGACCAGAGGCTTTTTGATCAATTAGGAATCATTGGTGCCCTTAAACGTACAAAATGTAAGAATTTTGTAATAAAATATCCCAAAATCACTTGCACAGTGTGATTATTTCCTGCAGTTGTGTACTTACATTATCCCAAAAGTTCCCAAAGATCAGAGAAATTCCAATTTTAAATAATTGCCCGTGCCAGAATCCCTGTTCACTCGTCGCATGTCACTGACGTAATATCCGCGTTTTCCCGCCACTCGTTCTGCCATAGTAACCATGGTGATAGATGTGGACAACTGCGTGTAATGTCTAGCTGCATAATTTTTTGGTTCAAACATCATGTACCCATGACTTTGGGAAAAAAGCAGACTTTGGGAAAAAGGAGAACTAAAACTCTTTGTGTTCAGCGTAGTTGTCCAGTATCGTCATGTGTTACAAGCTGTTATGTTACCTGGATTACTTGAGCACGTTTTATATTAAATTATATTATTTTTTACACATATAATTATTTTCATATATAAAAAAAACTTTCATCAATTGTTACTTTGTTGGATTATACTTGTATTATCTGGTTGTCTGGTTTGTTCAAATAATATTCAATATATACACACACACATTTTATTTATTTTTTGTGTGGCAGCAAATGAGTGATTACGTCATAGAACTCAACTATGAATGAATTTAGGAACTACAACCAACGAACTACGGATACGTATTCTGTTGGTGCTGTTTACATGACTGCTAAGTAAATGTCAGTCTGGACAGAAATCAGCACACATATTTACCTAGATTTAAGGGGTTTTATCTGGGAAAACCACGACTTGAAGGAATTCAGTTTACTCTGACTGAACACGCAGCAGATCAGGAGACATCACGTCATGGCTGCGTTTCTGAAAGCATCTCTGTCTCAGTAAACTTAAGTTCACAAATATGTGTACTCTAGGTCTTGTGACTTAAATGTGTGTTATTTCCTGTGTAAATGTTAATTTGGCAGTCAATCAGCTCATTTGCAGTTTTGCACTTTTGATTTATGCATTACACACATGACCAGAGGCTTCTTTATAATTTTGCTTAATTTGAAATCACTTGTTATAATGTTGCGAGTATATCAACAATTCTTTTCCCCAGACCACATAGGGGTGAACGTTATTTGGGACAATTTTCCCAGTCATCTTAAAGGAGTAGTTCACTTTTCAAAAAACTTTTGCTGATAATACTCACCCCCATGTCATCCAAGATGTCCATGTCTTTCTTTCTACAGTCGAAAAGAAATTAAGGTTTTTGATGAAAACATTCCAGCATTTTTCTCCATATAATGGACTTCAATGGGAACCAAACGGATCAAGGTCCAAAAGACACTTTCAGTGTCAACTGCAAACTGTTCAAAGGGCTTTAAACAATTCCAGACGATGAATAAGGGTCTTATCAAGCGAAACGATCGCTCATTTAATAAATAAATAACAAAGTTTTATAAGCTCAAATGCTCGCCTTGCTCTGTTCTGTGACACACGTTTGTGACTCTCCGTTCATCAAGATGAATGAATCTTTTTCTGTGTCATTTGGTTCAATCAACGAACGAAACGAACGAATTGACTCGGAAAAAGATTCGTTAATTTTGATGAACAAGTTCGAACAGGAGAGTCACAAACGTGCATCACAGAACAGAGCAAAGCGAGCATTTGAGCTTATAAAACTTAAACTTTTTTTTTTTTTTTTTTAAATAAGCAATCGTTTCGCTTGATAACAAAAATTAATCGTCTAGAATCGTTTAAAGCCCTTTGAACAGTTTGCAGTTTGTACTGAAACTGTCTTTTGGACCTTGAACCGTTTGGTTCCCACTGAAGTGCATTATATGGAGAAAAATCCTGGAACGTTTTCATTAAAAACCTTAATTTCTTTTCGATCGAAGAAAGAAAGACACGGACATCTTGGATGACATGGGGGCGAGTAAATTATCAGCAAAAGTTTTTTTTTTTTTAAAGTGAACTACTCCTTTAATAGCAAAAAGTGTCCCAATCAACCTGAATTCACCCCTCTAATTTATTATTTAGCCTATATACATAAAATAGAACGTCAAATAAAACATCAACATTTGTTTGTTGTGCAACCTGAAGTTAAGAGCAGTTCACATTTAATACATGTCCACATTAGGCCTATGGTTTTTAAAATATATGTGAAGCCATTCATTGGTAATCTGGCAATGATGTGCCCTCCAAAAGTCTGTCTAAGTTTTGGGCCAATTGGCATTTGTTGGGTGGCATTTGGTAGGGGTGGGGGATCAAACGTCCAGGTGGTCAAATGTCCAGGACTATAAATAGTATGAAAAGCATCAAAACCTTACATCTTCACTCTTGCATCTGAAGAAGACTCACACATCAACCCTGAACCTTCAGCATCAATGGTCAGTAATATTCATAGTCATAATACTTAATATGATCCCCTTGATTATCATTTTATGTGTTAAAGGTAGTTGTTTAACTTCATATTAATTCTTAATTTGTATTTTGTCATCTGATATTGATCAAGTGAAGGCAGAGGACTGTCGATTCATTTATGTGTAAGTTGTGTTTTATATATGTGTGTGTTATCTCTTTAGAAGTGCATTGTGTTTCTGAGTGGACTCCTGCTGCACTTTCTGCTTCTTCATTGGACAGAAAGTGTGGAGGAACAGCAAATGAACCTTACAACTCTTGCCAAAATAATTGAGTTCTTTGATCACAAGTGAGTAAAATAAAGGTTTAGAAATATTATTTTATTTTATGATGAATAACAAAGAGAAAGTTAATGAATTAAATGTCATTCATGTTTCGGCTGCCGGACATCATGAAACTCTTTTTAAATGACTTCATTCAATGTTTTACAGCTATTCAAATGAAACCAAGCCGTTTGCTGTGGCCATCAATGTACCGAGGAATCAATGTCAAGGGGGATTTGATCCTAGGAACTTAACAACTAAGGAGAACGCAACTGTGCGAAATCAAATTTATAATGAAAATAATACATTTTTCGATAATCGCTCAGACCTCATTGCTGCAGGACAAAAAAAAAATTGCACAAAAATTGTCGAAATTGAACCAGTGAATTACCTGCTCCAAGGAAACGCAGCATTTTCACAACTCTTGAACCGTACAGAAGACGGCTGCGTTGTCATCTACACAGCTTATTCTTCCTGTCAAAATTTGACAGGCAGATATAACATTAAACCAGCCCTTGAAACCTTGAAGAAACACCGTGGAATTAAAGCCTTTGTCTTCAAAAATGAAATTGACCATAAATGCTCTAGTCTTGTACAAAACTGTACAGAGATTATCAACTCTTGTGTTCCCCTCTATCGCTTTGTGAATAATAGCGTTATTCATATAGAAAAACAATGTTAACACCAGTGATGGACAAGCTTATCAGGGAATGAGTCTGATGTCCCCATCAAGTATAACGAACAAGTTCTCATACATTTAATTAATTACTGTACTAAATATTAAATGCAGCTCATTTAGGTTCTGGTAGTGTCTGAGCTGAACTAAAGTTTTTATAGTGTAAAAAATGTTTAGTAGACTTCCTGAAAATCAATGTGCTTATGCTGTATTTAGATGGCATCTGTCTTGAAATTATTTATATATGCTTGGATGATGGAAAATAAATATTTGCTCAATAATTGTCATGATAGTAGACGGAAGCAAGTGCAAGTTAAACTCTTTATTAAATGATGACACAGATAGGCGGTCCAACCCAGACAGGCAGGTTAGTGGCGCAGGGACTCCGATGGTCAGATGAACAGCGTGCAGTGGTGTGGTGAACAGATATCCGGATAAATCCACAGAACAAGAACCGGAAAAGCACAAGACTCGAACGACACTGGAACACACACCGGGGAAACCACAAACGATCTGACATGGGAGATGAGAAGTTGATGAGACATTTATTAAGTGTTACATTTTAGATAATTTTAAGCTCTTTTCATTTTCTGTTAATTGTGTAGCAATTACAAAAATTTTTTGCATTAGGCTATTTGTGTTATGCGCCTCTGAATGACAACAGAGCAGCAAAACAAAAAGATGCATTTTATGTCCTGCAAAGTCAAATTAAAGTTTCTTAAATGCAATAATTTGAAATGGTTGTAGATGTGTCTGTTTTATTATATAAAAGTATTGAGATTTATTCAGAGTTCTGTGACAAATAAAATTACTAAGTTGATAGATATTCACAGCCCTTATAAACAACTTTAAGTCAAGAATTCAGTCATGAGTGATTATCACACTAAATAAGTTAATGGTGTATAAACATTTAACACATAAACATTAGTACAATATTCACTTGAACAGATCAGATTATCAGTTTCAGTCATCAGGAACAAGGAATAGTTTAACCATGAATGAACTTTTTGTCATAATTGTTCTGAAACATAATTTCTGTTTTACTTCAGAGCAACAGCATGAGGTTTACAGTGGATATCTTACATTTTAGTATGACAGGCAATGCAGCCAAACATTTTCTGTGGCGAGAGATTCATTTATAACAAAATATGTAAGAGGTAGCAGTTATGTCATAGAGAGTAAACCACACAGAGAAATGAGTCTACTTAAAATGATCCACCGTGAAAACGGTTGCATGTGGTTTTGTTGCTTGTCGCACAAGGAAGGGACATTTGTTTCCCAAACGCTCAGTCTGGACTCTGGACAGAGAGCAATAACATGATAAGCAGAGAGGGGTTGAGCCAGTCAGATAGGCAAGTTTGATTAAATAAGGTTCAATGCAAAATGATCTCTAAACTAACACATATTCTTTCAGGTAAAAAAAAAAAATGCTGTTGCACAAAATTTTAAACAAATTCTGTTGCTTCAGTTTTAATTGAGCTGAATTGAGCATTTATCTGTCTGTATGAAATATTTAAGCATTCCCGATGTATTATTTTTTACAAATAAGTCCTTTATCTTGGTCAGTTGTGGCTTTAAAGTGAATTGGGCTTTCAGAAATATTATCGATTTGACTACATTGACAGTGGATGAGCGCAAAACTGAGGCTACTGGACAATAACTGATTTTAATTGAATGATCTTCCGTAGAGCTGTTTCATTTTGTTTGTTTTTTGTCAACTAAACTGTGATATGAACTGAATTATCGTTGAATGTCAAACAGTTTAACAAACATTCATACAATGGTTGAGAGGTCAAATGTTAATTTCGAGAAAGGTCCTTGATTAGCCCAGATGGCTCAGGATATTCCAGTTCTTGTTTTACAACATTATTTATTTTAAGATGTGACTCACAATCGATGCATGTGTGAAAGAGGGATAAAAAGATGTGGATAAGTTGACGCATGGCAAAAGGTGATCCATGGACCTCTGCAGGAGAAAAGAAACATAATTATTCCTAAATAATAATATAATAATAATAATAATAATACAATCACTGAAGAGCGTTGATAGCTTTTAATCGCAGACAAATCGTTCAAAAAGTTTCGACTCGAAAGACTCTTTCATTTCGATATTTGTGATTATTAAACCTTCTCTGTAACTGAACATCTGTTCTTTAGGACAGATATGGCAGTCTTTTATTTGACTGATATTTATTGTAGTGACGTAGGTGGCATCTATGAATAGTTTAAATACCTAATTTGTGTGGAACAACTTAAATGAAGATGCAGACCAGTTGGTACTCAGAGAATGAAGAGAACTGGCACTAGCTGGTTACTTCCGAGTTCATGGACTGGCTGCAGTAACACGTCTCTGTCCATGCAGGGGCGCTCGCGGTCGAGTGCAGAATAGGAGTCAATGAAATCCACTTTTCTCAGGATGTAATTTTTTGTCAAGTAATTTGAAAGTTGCATTCAAAAGGGAGGGCTAAGATAATACACTCAGCTGAAAATTGCATTTTTAAGTTCACTTATCTGTTCTAAAAATCCGTTCAAAACTGTGATGACGTCACACAATAGCAGAATGCTAGCGTGTTCCGGCCAACAACGGCCTAACCTGTAAGAAATCAAAAGGACATAAGTACTCGTTCATTCGAATTTTGGCCTATTATCTATATTGAACTTGCGGAATCAACAATAAAATCTATGTTGATTTAACGAATAGCAGGTGAAAGAGACACATTTATCCGTTTAGCCCCATAGACTCCCATTCATTCTGCGCTCGCCCGCGATCACCGTGGAATTCTAATGAAACTGCAACCAAGATGATACACAATAGGGCTAATAGGAAGTGCCAAGGCTCTCCCTTAGACGGACTCTGGTACTATCCTGTTATCCGGACCCCACATATACCATTTCGGAACTATAGTCATCACTAATTGGTCTTAACCCCAGTGACGGGTTTAGGGGTGGGGTTAGGGGTAGGCCATCGTCCCTGATTGGTCTTAACCAAAGTGCCGGGTAGGTTTAGGGGCGGGGTTAGGGGTAGGCCATCCCCAGATAGCAAACTGACATTCAATCAACGTGGAAATATGACATCGAAACAACGTTGATCTGACATTGTTTTGCTCATCGAATTAACGTTGAACCAACGTCAGATGCGTCATTCTTTCAAAAATAACGGAAAATCAACTTGAAATCAACGCGTTGTTTCAACGTTATGAAAGCAAACTAATTTTCGATTTCATTTAGCTTTGAAGAATGCCGCGTCTGACGTTGGTTCAATTCGATGAGCAAATCAACGTTGTTTCAATGTCATGAGAGACGTCGTTTCCACGTTGATTCAATGTCAGTTTGCTGTCTGGGTCGTGGGGTCCGGATAACAGGAAAGTAAATTGTATAAATTGGGTATTTATTTTGACCGTGCTTAATTGACAGATTTTTTTTTATCATATTTTACTTCTGTTTCTATGCGGTTTATGTCCCGATGACCAGTGAAAGTTCTGACTCTCTGCCCATTAATTTAGATAGGAGCCCGGTCTTGTTAGTCCGAAATAGCTGCCCGGCCGGAAGCATCGCCAAGATGACGGTCGAGTGGCATGACTTGCCTAAAAGTAGGCTACTTTGTGGATGTGCAGCCAACAAATCTGCGTGCTTGCTATTGTGTCAGTATGGATCAAACACTTTGAGGAATGTTTCCAGCATTAAATCTATGATACAAAGAATTAAGGCAGTTCTGAAGGTTGTCCAACCCTTTACTAGCAAGGTATACCTAATAAGGTGGCCAATGATTTTCCTATCTGAGGAGAGCTATCTGTTAGGTCAAAGTTTGCTCATGACATGGAGAGATACGGTAACACTGTTTGAGATTCAGTTTGGTCCATATAGGATCATGGCAGTTTTCTGCCAGTCCATACAGTCATTCATTACAGTGTAAAACTATAACATCACTGAATGCTGTTGCGATCATCATCAATTTGTGTATCTGCTTTTTCTCATATAGTCTATATTTACTGCACTTCGCCTCATTTTCCAGTTTGTTAACCTAGATCCTTCTGTTTTGTTTGTTTAAATTAAACTCATCTCTGAGGCCTGATGTCGGCACCCTGTCTGTCTTCGTTCATCCCAACAGCTGCATAAAGCTTATTGTTTTAATTCTTGATAGTACTGTTACCAAGGCACCCGAGTTATCAGATAAATAGCTACAAACACCCATACATCTACCGTGCACAATAAACCAACTTTTGCATCATAACTCCCTTTTGACTTTTTATAACCCACATCCTCTTGAAAAAAACAACACAAACACAAAGTTTGCCAGGCAGAAGTATTTTATTAGTTCAAGTTGCAAGCAAGATTATTTTCGAAATGCATTTTACTACTACATATAAGCTGATTATCAAAACAAAGGATAGTTGATCTCACTAATACAGAATTGCATAAGAGGTGAACGTTACTGCAGTTAGATCTCTCTTTAAGGCAGACAGCGTGCATCTATGGGAGTGTTTCCTTCCCCTTTACAAGCATAACACACAGTCTCACTCACACAGCGGAAAAGAGGAACATGAGCCGCAATCTTCTTAAACGCAGTCTGAAGATCTTTTTCAATGTCAAACTTCCAGAAACCCTTGAAGACGAAAGCTTTAATTCCATCGTGTTCTTTCCATTTCTCCAGAGCATTTATAATGTTGTGACTGCTTGACGGATTCAGACACGTGTCGACACAGGGAGATTCAAAGGTGTAGAAAACAGAGCAGCCGTCTTTTCTTTTATTCAAAAGTTTGCTCATGGGTGAGTTGTCGACAGGATTCAGCAGGAGAGACTCTGAATGCATGTTGTATTGCTTTTTTCTACTAATTACAACTTTCCTAGTTCCTGCAGCGATGAGCTCTGAACCCTGGTAAAGTGCGTTTGTTTCATCAGTAATGGCATTTTTCACATTTGCAGCATTCTCCTGAGTCAGGAAGGTGTTCAGATTGAAGTTCTGTTGACACTGATCCTTCGGCACATTGATGGCGGTGGCGTACTGACGGGCATGTCCATCTATATCGACTCTCTTATATCTGTAAAACAGTAAACAAGATCAAGTTTTGACTAATGACACACCCATGTTTTCAATGCATGGCCGCTTTACTGAGTGCTTCTACTTCCTCTTTTTTGCTCTACTTACTCATTGCTTAACTTAGTTTAAACTTTTACTTTTTCATAGATTGGAGACTTACTTCTGCTCAAAGAAGTTAATAATACGGGCGAGAGTATTGATGTCCACAGTGTCAACACTTTCTGTCCAGTCGGGAAGCAGAAAGAGCAGCAGGAGTCCACTCAGAAACACAGTGAACTTCTAAAGTCACAAAACAGCACACACACACACAGAGAAAAACTAATTGAATGGATAAATATCAAGTGCATTATCATTATAATAGAAAATAAGTCCATTTAAAAGACCTGTATGACACCACATCTTAATAATAATTGTTAA